>NW_026554392.1:0-20902 GCF_027596085.1 Anoplopoma fimbria | reverse complement strand
GCTTCCGTCAACTTTGATTGAAACATCAAACAAACATCTGTTATACAACATGCAGATTAGCTCATCCAGCTAAGTGGGTTATAAAGTAAATCACTGTATTAACTTACGAGGGTCACTGGCTGATGAATTGTCGCAACTATCCCAGGTTACAATGACAGGAGAGTTTGACCTTTATTCCTCTTATAAATTGAAATGAGATTAATTATTTACTTCACTGCAGCACAGAAGCACACAATGAAGGAAGACTAACAGGAAAACCATCATCGCTAATTGTGCAAGCCATCATCCCCTCACTGCGGGCTGCAGTGTTTACCAGATCCTAAACCTTTTCTATTTCCAGTAACAGTTCTCTCTCCGCGACATTCTTCGCAACTTTTCCTTGGATTTTCAATCTGCCTCCCTCTCTCCTCTTGTTCTCTCTTCATTTCTGCTTCATCTCTCTTCCTTCTCCTCTTTCTCTCCACACACTTCACCTGCTCGCACCTCCACTCCACCATTTCTGAAAATGGCAGCAAACTGCAGGAAATAGTGCACAGCAGCTCCTCTATGGATGAAAATGAAACAAACTGAACAAACTGGGCAACAAACAGCGCTATAAACAAGGACAGCAAACAAAGCTGTAAACACAACAGCGGACGGCGCTGTAATTGAAACCGCAGACGAAATACAAAACAAAGCAGCAGGGTTCAGCCGTTCAGGTTGCTCAGTAGCCGTCCCTCATCTAAAAAACAGAATGTATAAAATTGGTAAAAATGTTTATTATTAAAATGACCGTATGGGCCCAATGCTGAATTAAAACACACTATACCTGTTGACTCGATTGGCGGCACACTGACGATAACAGGGGGAGGAGCCTACAGCTACATGCGGTACCTACAACCGAAACATTGTTAGCGCTAATATTTAATCAGATTGTGCAGACCAAGAGGACACTTACCAACGCAGGCCAACGGAGTAGCGCACGCTCATAGCGGGGCACGGCAGCTCAGCGCTCTGCCGCGAGACAACACTTCGGACCGGAAGTCATGCATGCAATTGAGTGCAGAGAGAGAGCACCGGGAGACCTGCCACCTTTATGTAGTGTTCCCCCTACCGGCTGCTATGCGCACTTCATTGAGTGTCTACTGCTACATATACTATATATTATATACACACCTTTAAGTTCTTGTAAATAGATACTAATTCATAAATAGTTTAGCATAAATAGATGGATATCTGAATACATAGTTTTAGATAGTTAGTAAATAGTTAAGTCTGTTTGTGCTTCTCTTTTATATTTCACTCCTGATTAGGGTGTCCTTATAGCTTTTTTATATAAATAGTTTGTCCAATCTTCTCCCTCCCTTTGTAGATTTATTTTTTCAGCATTAAAAATCCTGATATCTAGCGTAGGCTTACATTGATTTGAATGTTTTACAAATGTCAGTTGGAAATGTCAATTCAATACAAAAACAATATAGCAGTATTCATAATACGTAAAATGCTCACTTTGACATTCAGCCTAACTCTGTTTGCAATTTGTTTAAGGTTCAATGATTCCTGACCAGCATTGGATGGTTAGCATTAAGGGCCAGGTGGTGTGTGAAGGAGCATCGTTTTTGTTGGGGTTTGCTGTTGTCTTCAAACGCTACTACAACTTCAGCCTCCAATATCAGAATCAGGCTGCCTACACACTTCAATTCATACAGAGGTAAGTTTGAATACCATATCAAGATTAGATTCAGTTGTATTGGCCTTACAGCCGTCCTTGCATTTATCTTTGTGTGATGGATACAGTATCACTGGGATGCTAGCTTGATAGCTCCTTAAAGGACTGGGACTTCAATCTGAGAACAGAGCACAGAGTTCATTCCAAAATAAAATGTGTTAATCACTTGGATGTTTGGGTGTGTATATTTATGGTTCTAAAATAAAAAGAAGAAACACATATTCAACTACAGGAGTTCTCAGACTTTTTGCGGCAACGGACCCCTTGTAGTGGAGAAAACTCAGAAGGACCCCTCATAATTGTGACAAAGGTTAAGCTTATGCTTACTAGCATTTGTACCCTTAGATGCCTTTTGAACTAATAGTAATTTAAACAACATTAATGCTTTAGACCTGGCTCATAGTGATACACATAACACAATCTAATATTAAATCATGGGCGCTTTGTTATTATATTTTGCTTTAGCCGGGCTGGCATATGGCTTTGGTTCCCATCTGTTGATATGCACTTTTTTACTAATACAGCATCATTTTATAATTAAAGTAAATTATTTTTTGCAACACCTTGCAGAGTACCACGTACCCCACTTTGAGAATCACCGATTTAGGTTACAATCCCTGGAAATGTACTTGAATATTGCTGGTCAGACTAAACTATACTGTTGTCAACAGAGCCCTCTAGTGGCCAGATACTGTAACCGAAGTACTGAAAACCACTACATGGCAAACACTGCAAATCTAATAGACGTACTTATGTACATCATTTTCAAAGAATCGTCAAGTTATTAAAAACCCTGAATGTTATTTGTACAATCCAAAGATGTGACATTTATAAACATAAGGCAAATAAGATGTATTACCAATAAATATAGCACCATTTTCCATGTAACTACTCTGATATGCATTATAGAGAAATAACTATTATGCTAACAATATATGGTGGCCATTAATAATACTTAAAAGTGGTTTTACTGATGTTTGTGTCTTTTGTTTCACCTTGACATGCCTTGTAGAAGCTGTGCTGGAATCAACCCAGAGAGGGGGAAAAAGGCACGTCAGTGAAAGTGATATATGTATTTGTAAAGGCTAATTTTGTATATATTTTTTTATTTTAATTCTGTTTACAATGTCCAACTATGCATTATTTCTATGTTTAATATTGAAGTTGGCTATTGGGCTAGCACACAGTATTGTTTAACAGCATGGTCCTGTCAAGTAAAACCTGCTAGCCTAATGGGGAGAGTCTTTCCTTTTGACACAGAGAAGTAACAGTATTTGCTCAGTCCGTAAAGTACAAATGTTTTTAACCTGTCACTCACTCAGATGACCTCACACTCACTAAGATAAACACACACTGTGTTTTTGTCTCACAACTTATCCATACTATTTTGATTTGTAAGGGCTTGAATATTTGAATGTTTTATTTGGATGCTATTGTTTGTCAAACCTAGGCTATTCTAATAAACCAGAATAAAATTAATACTTCCTATTGTCATGTTTATTGTTCTAAGTTGTTATTTTTCGTGCTTGTTCATTTGACAGATGCTATCATTACAATTTCCTAAATGTTTTGGGGGAAACATCTGCCACTAAAATAATGTAAATTTTGATTTCAACAAGTTATGGTATTTCCTCAATACAGTTGAGATGCTGTAAATGTACAGTATCTTGCCGGTGATACTGCTAACAGTAAAGTACTGATGTTTTTGGAATGACACCAATTTTTTTAGATTAGGCCATTCATAGAGAGCATGTCTTTAGACAGTGTCTTGTTATTGACAGAGACAGATGGATGGTTCTTCACATGAATCTTAAAATGCAAGTTCATGCAAGTATCTGTCAAGAGGAACATCTTCTATTGCAAATCACATATAAGAGCATGTGTTCTTTAAGCTATTTTCATATCAAACCATTTCTTCTTCGTTAGAGTGCAACCCTCAGGTGATAGGGCAGTAACAGCTCTCGTTATTGTCTCCCATTCCCTGGCTTTGGGGAGGGCGTAAAAGAGCAAGAGAAAGTTAAGATAAGAATATGAGGCCAAATGTCTGCTAAATGGTATAAAACCTTTGTTGTTAACCTGACCTTAAAGGTCAGGTCATTGATTTAGTATTGAAAATCCGTGAGGCTGGGGAACTCACAATTGACAGAAATGGTCAAAGTTGGTGCACTGGAGGCAAAGGTATTTGACATTGATTCCATAATGTCCAAAACAACATTTTGTCAAGGGCCTAAGAACAGCAGTTTGCTGGTAACTTTTTATATTTTTTGTAAAATCCCCACATTCTTTTTATATATTCCTGTGCCATTCAGTTTTGAATGACCTACTGACTCCAATCTCCATAACTTTTTTCTTTATCACATTTTATATTACACCTAGAGTAATTTATATTGTTGGTTTATATTACACTCAGTAATGAGTTTATTTGATTTTAGTATAACACTCCTACTTAGAATACCACAGAATCACAGACAAAAACTGATGATGATGTTATTTACCATTAGGGCTTGAAGTCTGTGGCAAATATACTGTGACAAAGTGTAACTATTTCAATTTTAGTTTGACTCTGATGAGGAGGATCAGTTGTGTCCTTGAATCATTGTCCTTCAGCCGGCAACCCAGCTCAGCACAAAGTGTGGCTCATTACACTCCATCTGCCAGGATGGACACTTCCGGGCAAACTGGCACTGAGTGTGATGCCTACTCCTGATATCAGCCTCGTCCCAACTGTATAAGTGGAGTAGTCCGAGGAATTTTCAGTCTCCTAAAGCCTGGCTGGCAGGGTGATGATACGTGGTCTATTCAACTGATCTAAATTCTGTTGATCTTCTCAAATATTGAATAGTAAAGGGGATAACATTTCATTCAGGTTGAAATATTGATGTGGATTTTGGGCAGTTTAACTGTCTTTGAAGATTGATTTAAAAACAGCTTTGAAGGAGATTAAAGCACAAATCCGCGATGAAAGATTGACTCATTCAGGTGGATGATGTCAGGTGTCTAAGACACGGAGGCTGGAGGAAACAGCATTAGTAGGTGAAAACATCGAAACAGAATTATCAATTTGTTCCCATTTTTATCATTAAAGTTAACTTTCTTCACGGCAGAACGGCAGAAGTAAACAAAATATGCTATTACTGTCACAGTCACGCCTGTTCACTCTTCCTGCACTGTCTATTTCCCTCAGTTCACTCCAGCTCACAGCCCAGCCCCGTTTTCTCTCTCACCACACTTTCCCTTACTCACCTAATCAGCCGTATGCTGTGCACCTGTCCACCACGCCCACCTCATCAGCGCAATCACTCTCACCTGAGCACTCTGCCACACTCACAGTATAAATGCCACACTCACTCATTTGCTCGTTGCCAGATCGTTCTCCGCATTCATGGCAGACCTTCCAGCATTTTTCCCCGGACTGATTTCCCGTTGCCGACCCTCCCTGTTTGGACTTATCCACCTCGTCTCTGCCCCGGTAAACGACTCAGCCTTCTGTCTTCCACCACGGTATTCCAACCTTGCTTCTGCCCCGGTTAGCTGCACCAGCCTTCTGTCCCCTACCACGAGATTAGCCTCCGCTCCTCTTGGTTTTTGTCTGCCTCCTCCGCTGACGGTTCAGCGCTCGCTCGTGTGGAATATACACCGTGAGTTATCTCCTGCCTGTCTGTCTGCTGTGTACCCAGCTTTGAATAAAGCTCCTGAACTTTACTCTGTCTCCTGGTCGTACTGCATTTGGGTCCACACCTCACCCGTTACAGTACAATCTGGCCATAACATGGATCCAGCACACGACACCTCGCCACTGGCTCGGTTCGTGTCTATGGAAGAGGCTATCCAGAGACACGAGACCCAGTTCGCCGCCACCACGGCCGAGGTTCACCAGACCCTAGTGAACCAGGGACAGCTGTGACTGTCTTGACGCACCAGGTTCAACAACTTACGGCGGCCATCACCCAGGTTCTCGCGGCGACACCGCCGCCATCTGCTCCGACTCACCCGGAGCTGTTACCAGTGTGTTCACCGCCGGTCTCGGAGGTCCGAGTCGGCGAACCGGAACGTTACGCTGGGGATCCTGAGGGCTGTAACGCCTTTCTGACAAACTGCTCTATTTTGTTTGCATTACAGCCATATACCTTTGCCACCGAGGAAGCAAGAGTGGCGTATGCTATCAACCACCTGACGGGGAGAGCCCGCCTGTGGGGAACGGCGGAGTGGGACCGCCGAACTCCCGCCTGCGCTTCCTTCCAGACGTTTTCCTAGGAATTATGCAAGGTTTTCGGAGTGGTTTCCTTGGGACCGGGCGCCACCGGTGGATTGTTGGGGCTCCAACAAGGTAATCAAACCGTCACAGATTACTCCATAGACTTTTGGACCAAGGCGCGGCTAAGCTCGTGGAATATGGCCACTCAATGCGATGCGTACATGCTTGGCGGACTACATCAAAGATGAACTTATCTCTTTCGAGCTGCCCACCTCTTTGGACGGACTGATCGAGGTGACCACTTGACTGGACCGTCGCATCCAGGCCAGGCGGCTGGTGAAGCACCAGGGATGTTTCAGCCACGGCTCATTCCCCTGCTCCACGCACGCTACCCTCCGAACCAACCGTCGACCATCCCACCTCATCGGGAGACCGAGCCCATGCAGGTGGGTCGCACCAGACTCTTGACTGAGGTACGTGACCGGCGCTGCAGGGACAACCTATGTATGTACTGTGGTCAGGCTGGCCATTTTGTTCCCAACTGCCCGGTAAAAGACAGGGCTCACCAGTAACGAAGGAGGTACTGGTGAGCCGAGCTGTGTCACGACCCTCCTTCTGCCAGAGGCCCCTTTTCCACGCCAAGTTGCTTCTACCCGGGGGGTCTGAGACTATCTCCACCTTCCTGGACTCAAGAGCAGATGCGTCCCTCATGGACGAGGGACTCGCTCTGCAGCTGGGGATCGACCAGGTTCCTCTTCCTCGCCCTGTTCCAGCCAGCGCCCTCGACGGTCACTTCCTGGGACCGTCACCCACCAAACCGTCCTAGTCCACATGCTTCTGTCTGGCAACCACCACGAAACCATCACCTTCCACATCCTGCAATCACCCCGTATTCCCCATCCTGGGGTATCCATGGTTACGACGACACAACCCCCATATCAACTGGGCTACGGGGGCTTTCCGAGGCTGGAGCCCTTTCTGTCACCTCGTTTGCCTGAAGCAAGCCGCCACACCTCAAAGTTCTGCGGTCATCGACTCCACGCCTGAACTCACGGGGGTCCCAGTTGAATACCACGATTTCAAGGAGACGTTCAATAAAACCAAAGCCCTGTCGCTGCCTCCTCACCGTCCCTATGACTGCGCCATTGACCATCGATGACTCTGGCCAGAGTGGGATTCTTCTTCGTGGGAAAGAAGGACAAGACCCTCAGACCATGCATCGATTACAGGGGTTTGAATGACATTACCATTAAAAACGTTACCCGCTACCCTCATCACGACAGCCTTTGAACTGCTTCAAGGTGCGACCATATTCTCAAAACTCGACCTCTGCAACGCATATCACCTGGTCCGGATCAGGGAAGGAGATGAATGGAAGACCGCGTTCAACACACCAAAGGGCCACTATGAATACCTGGTGATACTCTTCAGATTAACCAATGCCCCCGCTGTCTTCCAGACCCTGCTCCGAGACATGTTGGACCGCCATGTCTTCGTCTACCTCGACGACATCCTCATCTTCTCCAAGACTAAAGAGGAACACATACATCACATCCAGTCCGTTCTACAACGCCTCTTGGAGAACTCCTGTACGTGAAGGCAGAGAAATGTGAGTTCCATGTACCCACCGTGGCATTCCTGGGATACATCGTCTCCAACGGCAACATCCATATGGATCCTGCAAAAGTCTCCGCTGTCACTTCCTGGTCTGCTCCGGACGCCCGCAAGCAGCTTCAACGATTCCTGGGGTTCGCCAACTTCTATAGATGTTTCATCAGAAGCTACAGCTTGGTAGCTTCTCCGCTCACCGCCCTAACGTCCTCCAAGGTCCCCTTCCTTTGGACTCCTGCAGCCGAGAAAGCCTTCCAAACCCTCAAGACCAGATTCACCTCAGCACCCATTCTCCAAGTCCCCGACCCTGACCGGCAGTTCGTAGTGGAGGTGGATGCTTCCGACGTGGAAGTTGGAGGCGTCCTGTCCCAGTGCTCCGCCGCCGACCAGAAGTTGCATCCCTGCGCCTTCTTCTCCCGGTGGTCGCTGTTCTTCACAAGGTTCAACTTCACCCTCTCCTATCGCCCGGGTCCCACAATGTCAAACCTGACCCTCTCTCCTGTCAGTTCCAGGAGGAGGAGGAACCTACCTCAGGGCCCTGCTCCATTCTTCCAGACTCCTGCCAAATCGCGGTCCTGACTTGGGCAATTGAGAGGTCAGTGAGGGCTGCAACTGAAGGCCAACCTGGTCCCAGCGCCTGTCCTCAGAATCGCCTGTTCGTCCCTCAAGCTCTTCGGTCCAACATTCTCCAGTGGGCTCACTCCTCCAAGCTCACCTGACGTCCTGCGACAATGCTTCTGGTGGTCCTCACTCCCCGAGAACACCAAGGAGTTCGTTAACGCCTGTCCGACCTGCAACCAGCACAAATCTTCGCACCAAGCCCCAGCGGGCCTCCTGCATCCTCTTCCTGTAGCCCACCGGCCTTTGTCACACATCTCCCTGGACTTCGTCACCGGGTTGCCCACATCCGAAGCCCAACTCATCTCCCTCCATGTCTTCCGCCTACATGGGATCCCGGTCGATGTCGTCTCTGACCGGGGTCCCCAGTTCACCTCAATATTCTGGAGGGAGTTCTGTACGTTGTTGGGAGCCACTGTAAGCTTGTCCTCTGGGTTCCACCCACAGTCCAATGGTCAGACTGAGCAAAAGAACCAGGAGATGGAGACCGCACTACGATGCTTGGTTTCCCGGAACCCTACATCCTGGTCCCGACAGCTGATGTGGGTGGAGTATGCGCACAACACCCTGACCAGTTCCGCCACCGGCCTGTCCCCCTTCCAGTGCGCGTACGGCTTCTAACCTCCTTTGTTCCCCGCACTGGAGGAGGTTTCCTGCCCTTCGGTCCAGACCTTCATCCGCCGTTGACGACAGACCTGGACGAGAGCCAGAACAGCCCTGCTTCGGTCCGCCGACCGCTACTCGAAGGCGGCCAACCGACACCGCACTCCAGCCCCCGTCTAACACATAAGGTGTGGCTGTCGACCCGGGACCTACCCCTTCGGGTAGAATCGAAGAAGCTGGGTCCTAAATTCGTCAGTCCGTTCGAGGTCGAAAGGATCATCAACCCGGTGGCAATAAGACTCAAGCTTCCCAGGTCCATGCGCATCCATCCCACGTTCCACGTCTCCAAGGTAAAACCAGTCTGGGAGAGCCCCTTGATGCCAGCTGCTCCTCCTCCTCCGCCTCCTCGTCTCAACGAAGGAGGACCTGTCTACACCATCCATCGCCTGTTTCGCTCTCGCCGCTGGGGCCGGGGCATCCAATCATCTAGTTGGATCAAATCATCTATGGATGATAAAAGGGTAACATTATAAGCGGAACAATGGTATGGTTTTCTGCTCAGCTATCTTATATTCATCATTCTGTACATAATGGTGCTCCTGTTTACTCTAACCTGCATTTGTTTATGTGATCCAATATATATAGTTTTCCGTTGAAAAGACG
Source organism: Anoplopoma fimbria (assembly GCF_027596085.1). Lineage (NCBI taxonomy): Eukaryota > Metazoa > Chordata > Actinopteri > Perciformes > Anoplopomatidae > Anoplopoma > Anoplopoma fimbria. The sequence goes on along the minus strand of NW_026554392.1, from coordinate 11,504 downwards.
TTTAAAAGACGACTATGGCCGACATTGAAAAGACGTTCAGAATTGGTTCAAAAGTGAAAGTTTTTTCACCGACTATTTCAACGTGATTTGCAATAGTTAATTTGTTCATCCTCTACTCTACTAATAATGTTATATAATAATTTTAGAGGCTTACTTATGAAACCACATCCACATTTCTCAGTTAAAAGCCAATATTGCAAATCCCGGTGAAATATGGTCTAAACGTGAACGTCCAATCAACGTCTTCAAATAGTCGGTGAATAAACTTTCACTTTTGAACCACTTCTGAATGCTTTTAGACATAAACGTCTTTTAAACGTCTTTTGAACCTCAAAATGCTCACAGTAAAATATGTAGCATTAAATACGTAGTCATAGTAACACATTAATAGTTTACATTGACAGGACAAATAAGACCATCTGATACCGGCAACAATTAATTTGTTTTTATTCATACAAACTACAATGAAATTGAAAATACACACAACAAAATCTCCCGTTTCTTCTTTAAATGTCGTTGTCAAAGCCTCCCATGAGCCAGTTGCAGATGATCTGCCATATTTCAGATGGATGTCTGTAAATTAAACAAGAATTAGAAAAACATATTCACTCTTGAACCAGTCTTTTCATCGGTGACCATATTTTTTTAACGTCTTTTCAACGGAAAGATGCTCACTGGCATATTACACATTATAATACTTTATATTGTTTGTAAGTTGCTCTATGCCCAACAACAATGTTCTGACCGTCTTCTTGTTTGTTCATCAATTTATTTTACTCACTACCTCCCCATTTAAACTGTGTACAGCCCCACTACCTTTCTGTAATGTATTTTAGATGTAAAATGGCCTAAAACTCACTTTATATCAATGAACTACAGCGACAGCCCATAAAGACAGTCGCCAACATTAACTTACACACATATTAATGTTTACTGTTGGTCCATGAAGCAGTACGCTGCAAGCTAACATGCTAACGCTACAAGCTAGCAGCCTCGCCTGCATCGTGAGCAGCTTGAAATTATATTAATGATGCTAATTTTGCTTTGAATAACTGGAATCCAGCAGTTCAAGTACTTTCAAAGTATGTAGTTGCCGTGAAGCCTCACACTTTTTCCGTCAGCTCGTTCACTTCGCTCCGCAAGTCCGATGCCAAGCCTCTCGACCGGGTGCTACTTTCAAAGTTGGAGATGCAGTCTGAGCCTAAGTTCCAGCGCATGCGTGTTCCAGCAGGAGGCACTCACTCGTATTTTAAATGAATGTACAGACAGAATGTAAACTGCTCCGTTACGAGGTCCTGTGAGCATAGATCTTGTTGGCAGCAAAACGTCTATAGTTCCATATTTATGACCTTTTATGTGAAACATTAAAAGCATTTAAATCATGTCGCCATGTAGACCACATATCAACGACCAGCGTAATATGACTTTGGAAAAATACGTTCAAAATAAGCAATATCATCTTTCTTTCAACCTACAACTGAACAAATCATCAACATTTTAAAACAAATAAGTGTTTTGTGACACGTTGATGCAACCGCATTTTAGCCGGTTGAAAAGACGGCAAAATTCCGTCTTAGACGTTCAGACCCAATATCACCCAGTTTTCAACCAGATTTCAACGTTGAAATCCCGGTTGGTGCTCACTGGGATAGTTTACCCCCAAAAAAGACACTAACAAATTGAGACTTGGTAACTTTAGCAAGAGCCGAATCTTAATCACAGTAAGACAGGATCCTCAACAATCAGAGTGAGATTATCTTATGTCCCGCTGTCTCTACTTCTCTTTACAGCACTCTGTGGAGGCTGCAAATGCCGGAGTGAATCCGATCGGTGACACGTCTTACAATTCAAGCCACTGGGATCTGGGTAGTGCCTTCTTCTTTGCTGGGACTGTTATCACAACAATAGGTACTGTGATCATGGCATGACTCAATGGTTCACACTTAACAGGTCAATTGAGTTCAATATATGTTATGCACTCTGAGTAGTATAGTACAGGCTGTGCAAAATTATTGTACTTGTGTACTTCCTTATGTCAACAGGATATTCGCTGACTCTATCCTCAGCTTCTCTGTTGATCTGAAGAAAAACTAAATCAATTTTCCAAACAGCAATTGCTTTTGTGAACTGAATGGATTATAAGCATCAGCAATGTCCCAAATGTAACCAAACTAAGCAGCCCATTTCTATTGTCAACATGAAGTAAAGCCCATATTATCTCTGTCACTACTGACACAGGTGGACAAAAGTGATAATTTGCTCCTCATCCTCCTGTCATTAAGCTGTTTATTGCTTGTATGTACATAACACATTTAAAACATTTATCCAATAGTAATAAGCGCATCATTAGGATTAGCTTCAAGTAATTCATCAGTGGCAGCACACGTAGCTTTTTATGTGCAGCTTGATGATTGACACAGTATTCAAATTCATCACTCATTCATTCATCATTGACCACAACATTGATGATCTCAGGGATGGGTTTAATTGGCTGTAGTAAGTGTGCTCTGTTGAACCTGTAGCAACACCCAATAGCAATGTCACACGTTCCTGAAGTCCACTTCTACATCATTGTGCAATGTGGAAAGTCAAACATGTGGAGGTCAGAAAAGACAAGATTTTTAGGGGCTGTTAAAATACTCTTTAACCTTGTTATCTACTTTTATTTATAGTGCTCACCTGGACTTGAAAATCAGAACCAATGGTAACATCTCAAGAACACTCAGTTGATTAGATCTGGTTGGACAATAGACATGCTATTCATTGTCTTTGTTAGCATTAGCAAACTATAAACAATGTCTGTTCCATTAGAATGTATAACTAAATCAGCCGGTGCTTTTGTTTGCTTATCTGAGTCCTGTCAAACTCCTTTATATCTTCTTTTTCTTCTCCAGGGTATGGTAACATTGCCCCGAGCACTGAGGGAGGGAAAATTTTCTGCATTCTTTATGCAATATTTGGAATCCCACTGTTTGGATTCCTCCTGGCAGGTGTTGGAGACCAGCTTGGTACCATATTTGTCAAAAGCATCGCCAAGGTGGAGAAGATGTTCCGGGTGAGTCAAAATGTAAATCTCCTATCGTCAATGAGTCAGCTTTGTGTAAATGATATGGTTATGAAATTTGTGGTCACATGTGGTCTGCTGGTTTTAAATAAGGACAGTATTCAACAAGAGGACCAGACACTCAGGGTGGAACTTCTTTGTGAGGAACTTGTCATGATATTGTTTTTTGTTTGTTTCCTTTTTCACTTCGAAGTTCCCTGCCTCTTGTATGTAATTTCAGTAGTTCTGTCTTTCTGTTTTATTCTGTTACTCACCTCTCCTCTCAGATCACTTTACTTCTTGCTTTTGTGTGTTTTCCTGCAACTGTGATTGTCTGCCCCGCCCCTGATTGAATCCACCTGTGTCTAATCACCTACACCTCCACAGTGTATTTAAACCCTGTGTTCCCCTGTCTCTGTATCGGTTTGTTTGCTATGCTTCCTGTATTTATCCCTCGTACTGTTTTCTGATTCACCTTTTGATGGAAATCTTAGAGCTAGTTCCCTCGAGACAGAAGAAGTTTCGGCAGACCCAGATGTCTTAAGCAATAATATTTATTGTTGCTCGATCGAGGAGAATAGGGAAACGCCACGTGTGAATCACAGCGTACTGCTACCCAATTCTGAAGATGGTGTCCTTGAGCACATTATTTAACCTTCCCCAGACCAGCTTAGTTCCGCTATATCCAAATAGGGTTAGTTGTACATCAGCTTGGCATGTGTGAGGATTTTATTGGATATAAGATCTAAACAAGGAAATACATCTACCTTTGCTGTACTAGCAACAACATAGCCTCTGTAGAGTCTCTCTTATCCAGTGTCTCCAACCAGGCGCCAGCTTGTTGAGTCTTAACTGAATACAGAAGGTTTCTAGCTGACCTTGGCCTACCAGCTGCCAGAACCAACTCTGCGTTATCAGGCGCATAGAGTGAGGCCGGCGAAGAGACAGACAGTTGACCTGACCTGTGAAGCCCTGTCTTAAGTTACCTTTAACCTACATGAGGGAAGTTTAACATACAATAAGGAACATTCCTTCACACACCTGATCCTGATTCAGCCCCTCACTTTTGGACTCGCCCTTGTAAATTTTGGAATTTTTTTTATTCAAATCAAAGGTAATATCCTTCTGCTGCCTGAGTCTGTCTGCATTTGGGTCCATCCCATGTTGTCTTTTTGCTAAACCGTGACAGAACTGAAGCTCTTGTGAGGCTGTCCAGACAGAATTCAAGGCAGAAACGAAGCCCCTTGGCAAAGTAACATTACGTGTGCACGATCGTGAGTGGACACCGTCCATCTCCTACCCTCTCTCTGTAGGAGGGGCAGAGCACAGTGGGGCTTGCAGGAGGCTGCTTAGGGTCTGTCGGATAGAGTCAGGCAGCTAAGAGTAGATCCAGAGCCGGTATAGCATGTTGAAGAACCAGAGGAATAGGGGTCTGTCTCTTCCTTCCAAGCGGCTGTGGCTCAGTGGAGAGCAGGGTCGTCCCCCAATCAGAGGATCGGCGGTTCGATCCCTGGCTCCGGCAGTCCATGTCGATGTGTCCTTGGGCAAGACACTTAACCCCAAATTGCTCCCGCAGGCTGTTCCTGCAGTGTATGTATGAATGTTAGTTAGGGGCCTGATGGTCAGGTGGCACCTTGCATGGTGGCTCCTGTCATCAGTGTATGAATGGGTGAATGATTAGTAATGTAAAAGCGCTTTGAGTGGTCGGAAGACTAGAAAAGCGCTATACATTTTACCATTTTTTTACCATCCCTTCCCACCATGACTTGGCTTATCCAGTATCATGTAAAGTCAGGTTTGCAAGTCTTCTCCCTCTAAACAGTGTCGTTTTTGAGGATTGTGTCTCCACGCATTCGCCTCAGTGTCCGACAACCGAAGTGCATAAAATGGTTGTACCCCACTTTTAGAGCTTCACTCTGTGTTTATGTTTCATGGACAGCTGGATGAGCAGGCTGATCAGCAGAGGTCACACACACTCCAGTTCCAGGGTTCATCAGAGGGAAGAAAATCAGGGTTATTACTGCTCTATGCTGCGTCATGTTTCCACGGCTGCAGGGGCAGCTATCAAGCTGCCGATGAGAAATCTTGTGGTGGGAGGAGTGATCAGGAATTACCCAGTGATAGGCAAGTGCCTGTGGGCTTGGCTTATGAAAGCGAGCGCTTAGAGAGGCTCAGCCTCTCTCAGGATGTTGTGCGTACTATTCAGAGCCCGAAGGCAGCGACTAGCAGAACGTCTAAGAAGGCAAAATGTTCATGGTCTTTAGCAACCATGTACAGACAACAGCCTTGAGCCCACTGCGTGTCCTCCGTTTATGTGCTTACACTTGTTAAACTACTGTCAGACAAGAATTTCGATTTCAGCACAATTCAAACTTATGCTGCTGCTATTTCATCTTGTAACAAGGGCTTTGATGACTGATCAGTGTTCAGTCATTCTCTGATGAAACATTTCTATGAGAGGCGTACGGAGTCACAGACCTGTGTCACGCTCCTAGACCCTAGATAGGGTTTGGCACTGGTTTTATGTGCTGGTTAAAGCCCCCTTCAGTCTTTTGGATCAGGTTCTTCTCAAGTTTCTGTCAGTCAAATTACTTTGATTTACAAGGTTTTTATTTGTCATAGTAAGACAGGGTTGCACAACACTGGTGAATTATATGGGTAGATAATATGGCCGGCATCTAAGCATAAAAAATTTGACAGGGGAACATTGTCCCTTGACTTTGACTGCTTTTGAACACCAAGTATCACTGATGTAAACACATAGTCTGCCTCCCCTCTTCTAACCAACACCGTGCACAACAGTCCCTGTTCCCCCATTGCTTGGTCAGCCTGAGTCTTATTTCATCCTTCTTACTTTATAGCGACTGGACATTAGCTAGGAACAGGCTGGGTAGTGGAATAACCTTGAGTCCAAGCTTTTTAGTATTTTTCCCGGCTCTCTTCCGCCTTTTCCTCGGTTGATCACACTGCATGCGATGCCATTGCCATTGAAGCCTGTGGCTCCTTCATGTCTCAGAATCCAAGATGATGGTGATGGCAGCTCAGCTGTTTTGCTTCTTAACCTAGCTTTAACGCTGAAAAACATCAGTAGCTCCTTCAGATTCAGATGTTAGTAGTAGGTGTTTGTACATCACAGAGAACTGTCTCAGGGGCTTCTTCTGTCTGCACAGCGCCTGGCACACTGCTAATGTGAGGCAATTTCCAAGGCATATCTCTTCTTTGTAATGGATCTTCCAGAGCGCATCAGAACGCATTCCACCAGGGGAATATAATCTTCCAAGGCTTTGCACAGACGAATAACAGTGGAATACATTTGCAATGCAGCATCCTGGTCATCTCCATGCTCCTTTGTGCGTTTCTATCCGCGGGATGTCTCCCATTTCTCCATGTCTCACACTGTATTGAGTGTTTATCAAAATGAATAATTGAGCACTCTCTCTCCTGCTGTTTAGCGCATGGACTGCTGCATTATCTGCTACTCTTCTCCTCTTGTGTCACCTTGTGCGTAACCTTCGTCTTCGCTTTCTTACAGCAGTAGGCATTATTGTTCCAAGCCATCATTCCCTCACTTGGACTATCATGTATTTTGCTGCATTGCGGTGGCACGAGTTATATCTCATTACGCATGACGTGATGACCTAGGAACATTGATCATTGTTTTGGAGTGGCTGTTTGGGCTTGTGTTTTTTTTTGAAAGCGAACATTATCAGATAAGTAAGTAAAAGATCTGTACGTCAAATATTTTATAAACTTTGTGACACATGATCAAATGCTTGGTATTTGTCTGTAGATGATATCACAAATTCATGAGTACCCAAAATTAAGCACTAATTGTCCATATTTGTATGTCAAAAACATTTGTGACCATTTTAAGATCGATTTCACTTCATATATTTCTTTGTTTTTATGGCAGATGCAGTTTCTTTTTTTGTATTTTCTGATGTGGCTAAATTGGCTTATCTTAAGTTAGAATTATATGGTTAACACACAATTGTTGGAAGAGCTTGGATACACTAATTCCATGAAACACAAAGGGAATGGATGACGCAGATTTTTAGGTACACCACAAAATATTAAAGGCAGACATTGTATTTCTGCAGGACAAACACCTGAGAAATCAGGACCATGGTCATCTACACAAATGCTGGGTGGGTCAGTTTAAATCCAGAGATGCAGTGATTTTTATAAACAGGATTAGTCTCTCATTTGTTCCCAATCTTTTCTGATAGCCAGGGTAGGTATGTAGTTGTACTGGGGGAACTACACAATGTCCAAATGTGTCCAGATCTTCCAAAACCATTCAACCACTTTCCAGGTCAGAAAGGAGTATAGAATATGTTCTATAGGATAATGGGATTGCTGATCCTTGGCAGTTCAAAAAATTCATATACCTGTAGCTTTTTTCTTCTACATTTACAAATGTATTGCCGACAGATACATACATTTGTTAAATTAATTTCTGCCCCAAAAGAACACTTTATTTCCACTAATAATAATGGAGAAGTATCAAGAAAAACACTTTTGAAGCTTAAAGTTTATACTCGCATGAAAGTAAATACTCTCATGCCTCATTCACCAGTGTGAGACTTCATATGAAATATTAGTAATGGATTGTCAACATTCAGTAGCACCATTTCCAGACCTATACACTAAGAGAATCTCTCTAATCCCATTTGTATTGGCTAAACTACTACTGCAGACCTGACATAGAATGTAAGAGCAGGGTGAGTAGGCTAGATTAACCGCTCAATCTCTCAGAGCAAGTTTCCAAGTGTTTGGAAATCAGCTGCTGTTGTTCCAATATTCAAAGATGGGGATCCCCTCTACCTGTAATTACAGACCCATCAGTATCCTGCCAACAGTGTCAACGGTTGCAGAGAAGTTGGTAGCTGAGCAAATTATCTCCCATTTGAATACCAGTTATTTTGTCCTTCATCCAATGCAATTTGGCTTCAGAGCCAATTATTCAACTGAGACAGCCACCTGTTATTCACAGACAAAGGGGGTGTTGTTGGAGCTGTATTTCTTGATCTCAAGAAGGCATTTGACACTGTTTACCATAGTGTTCTTTTGTCCAAGTTGCCCAGCTACAATTTCTCTCAGGTACACTTTAATGGATTGAATCATATCTGCGTAATAGATCCCAGTATGTCCAAGTACAGAACTATCAATCACCTGCCCTCCATTTGTCCACAGGTGTCCCACAAGGTTCCATCCTGGGTCCACTGCTATTGTTTGCTTGCATTTCGACTTTCGGGCTGCTTGGCATTTTTCTATGTGGTGAGAAAGTCCTTTTGCAGCCAGTTTGAGGTCTATTTTTTTTAGACGGCATAGATATGTTGCCCTCTTCCTTAATGCAAGTGGCATCAGACATTTTGTGCACTGCTCCTTTTATCACACACAATTAACACTGCAGCACAACCTTACAATATTTCTGTGAACAAACACAGTTCACTTCTTTCAATTTATCAACGGCACAACTGGAAATCAAATTCATGAATGAATGGAGACAATTTATCAATCAGTCCGTAACTTATTTACTCACAGCAGGATTAAAACAATAACACTCATTACATGGCACTTCACACCAATGGAGACACACGAACTAAACGCTGAAGCAGCAATTCAAACAATCAGGGCCAATTCGACAAACACTGTCATCACAATGAACACCAATGACATTCACATGTAAAGGGTGAAAATTTAAAAGGGTCTGAATACTTTCCGTACCCACTGTGCTTTGTATTTGGGTACTATCTGTAGCCTCTCTCCAGTTACAAAAACATCCAGCTCTAAACTATCAGTGTTTGTTTCGGTAAAAAACATACATACTGTTTTGGACAAATTTAGTTGTGTAGACAGCATTGCTTTAACCATGCTGTTACATGAACCATGGAGTTAGTGAGCTTATTTGCAATTTATGTCATTTTGCTACCATGTAAGTAAATGACAGTGTCATCTGCATTCATTTGGATATTGGTGTTAGGACATGCTGATGGAAGATCATTAATATATAAAGAATACCAACTTTAATTATTATTGTTTAGGCCAAACGAGATTAGTTAGAGAATATCAACGAGTGTCCTCAGTTATCAAACTATTCAGAGCTATATCCCTCTCCAAACACCGGACCGATCCAACGCCCGTCTTGAAGCAAGACACAAAGAATTCAGAGACTTTTGCCTGCTGACTGAGTGAGGACCCGGAGACAGCGGAGAGCCACCGGTCTGTGAACCCTCAACTTCACCCTCTTCACCTCCGACGGACCGAAGTCAGACGGCAGAGCTGAAACCACCAGGACCGCTGAAGCAACGGCAGGGACCCGCAAAAGGCATCTGGACCCCTCGCCACAAAGTAGGAACAACCAACGTTACTGTGATCCAGAGTTGGTGTATGAGATATAGAAGCTCTGAATAATAAATTAGATTGACCAGGTAGAGTAGGGACCAGAGAAAGAGGAGTGCACAACTTTTATTCACTATTTGATATAATATAGCCTGATTATTTGAAACCCATTCATTCATGTTTTGTATTCTTCTTTAATTAATAATCCTGTCGTACATTCATTTAATTACCTTTTTAATAAATTACTCATTTATCGCCAAGCCGTTGTCTGTCATATTGATTCAAAAGGTGGAACTATAGGTCACTGAAATCAGGACTTTACGCCTGAGATATTGATACTGGATAATTTGTTACCAAATTATTGATCGTATTTTTATTTGTTTCTTCTATTCAGAAGTGGTGCCCTGCAATTTTTTACGAAGTTGCAATATTTTTATTTTAACGTAGTTATTAACAACGCTACATTTCAGACACGAAAATTGTTTTGTACCAAGCAACCGCTGTATGGCAGAACAGCGCCTGAGGAGCCTGGAGAGCATGAAGAGAAATTTGGAAAGAATAAAAATTTAAAATGGACCATTGCTTCAAACCCAAATATTGCAGGAAACCCATCAGTGCACAGTTGCACCACTTTTCTGATGCCAGCCAGAGGCTGTCTTGTCTTTTCTGAGGTTGGAGAACATTGACAACAGGCGGCTACAGAAAGGCTTGTCACAAAAGTCTGTCTGCTACTGGAGACGACTGACTAGAACACTATGACCAGAGCAATAAAACAAAGAAAGATAGCAAAGCAAGTGAGCAAAGCTAGAGAGACTGCAGGAGGAATATTTGTATTTTGTATTTGTTTGTATTTTTCTCCTTGACAAATACCCTGCATTTACAGTTTATTCTGCTATGAAACCTCAAAGACAGGGGTTTGGAACTTTACTAAGGGCCATTTCTGAGTTAAAAAAATAATCTGCCTTTGCAAAACATATTTGAGCATTTGAATCAAGGTTAAAGACAGTAGAGATGCACAGATTATCTCTTACTTCATCCAAATTTGCATGTCATCCATCCACCAACCTACCCAAATTAATGAACTCCTCTGATTTATTGACCAGCACCCAAATGGACATGTCACCAAATTGCATGAATAATGCATAATGTGGCTCAGTAGTAAGTATGGTTCACACGTTCCAGTTTGCCCTCCTGACAACTTCTGGGCATGCTCCTGATGAGACAGTAGATGGTGCCCTTGAGGATTTCCTCCCAGAAGTGTTGGCTAGCACGTGGAGGTTTGTGCAACCCTCCAATGATCTGCTTCCCCAGCACTTCACTTGCATTCACGTAAAATCGGTCATGCTGGATGATCTTACAGGCAGCATAGCGTTCGCTTTCACGGCATCTCCAGACTTTCACGTCTGTTACATGTGCTGATTGTGAACCTGCTCTCGTTTGTGAGGAGAACATGGCGTAATGGCAAACCTGCCAAGTCTAACGATCTCTGGCAAATGCCTGTTGCTGCAAGGTGCTGGGAGCTGTCAGCACAGGTCCCACTAGAGGTTATCAGGCCCGCATGAGTCTGTTTCTGACATTATGATAAGAATCGCACACTAAGATAAGATAAGATAAGATAAGATAAGATAATCCTTTATTAGTAGTCCGCTGGATGTCATTTTGTAACAAAGGAGCAGATACTGGTCCTGCTGCTGGGTTGCTGCCCTTCTACGGCCCTGTCCAGCTCTCCTCATGTAATGGCCCTTCTCCTGGTATCTCCTCCACACTCTTTGACTGTGCTGGTATACACATCAAACCTTTTTGCGACGGCTTGTATGGATGTGCCATCCTGGAGGAGCTGGACTACCTGTGCAACCTGAATGGACTGCAGGTACCGCCTCATGCTACCAGTAGTAGTAAGTGTTTCCTTCATTTTTTTAAACTGTGTATAAATAGGCCATTAGGAAGTTCATTAAGTCTTCATAAAAATATCATATAATAAAGTACTTATTCAGTTTCATATACAGTTTATTTTGTTTAGCCTAGAATCACAAATTACAAATTTGCCTCAGAGGGCTTTACAATCTGTACACATGCGACATCCTCTGTCCTTCCCTCACATCGGCACAGGAAAAAC
>NW_026554391.1:0-22236 GCF_027596085.1 Anoplopoma fimbria | reverse complement strand
GGGCCGCTGGTCCTCTCAAGCATACCACCGCTACATCCGCTCAGATCTCAAAGATCTTCAATCAGCTCAATCCTATCTCAGTAATTGGAGTTTTGGGGGGTTTGTTGTGCCCGGGCGCCACGACGAATCCCCCGACACGAAGCTCCCCACAACTTAACTGACCAACTAGACGGAACCCGTGTTCAAGACTCGCAAACCAGTCTCCATTAAATTGTTAAACACATTCAGTTGATGGTGTGGTCCTTGCTAGTGAATTGAAGCTATCGGGAGCAGGACCACACCTTTACAACGCCCCTTCCGGCATTCCAATAAATACCGACCCAACCCACTTGTCATGTCCGCTCTCGTATTCAAAACCCCTCCCTCCCAAAACTTTCTTCTCTTCCACCCTCTTCCTCTCTCTCCCTATCGTCTTCGTAGGGTCCTGAGGGGTTCGTTGTGCCCGGGCGCCACAGCGAATCCCCCGACACGAAGCTCCCCACAACTCAACTGACAGATTAAATCGGAACTCGTGTTCAAGCCTCGCAAACCATTCATGTCTCTAATAAATTGTTAACCAGATTCCGTTGATGTTGTGGTCCTTGCTAGTCAACTAACAGGTAACAAGAGAAATGCATGAAAAGCCATTCAACATGTTCCTTTGTATAATGCCTTGGCTTAAACTGTATGAGGAAGTGTGATTTTATGATCTCAGGTAATTTCAGGGCGAGGAAATGGCCACAGAGTGTGGATACAAAGAAGGAAAGAAACTAAAAAAGAGGAAGGAAGGAAGTATAAGAAGAGGAAAGGGAAGTATTTGTTCATTTTGAGTTGCACTGCCCTTCAGTGTCCCTCCTCTACCAGCCTTCCAATGCCTCCACCCTCGAGACTTACTTTTATCTGTCATCACACACTGAGTAGTTCCTGTCCTTACAGTAAGGATCCATGCTGAGCTGTAGGCCTGCCACAGTCAATGCGGTATCGAATGGGACCAACTCACTGAGGCTCTTCCTCCTTTTAGACTTCCTCCTGATCTGCTATAAAAACATGTTGCCCGTGTCTTTGCGTGAACCAATTTGTATCGAGCCATAGCAATCTGCATTAACCTCTACGGCTAATACTGTCATTCAGCTGCTTCATCGTAAAAGCCTCCTCGTGGTTTGACAATATGAAACTTATATTGTGAAGGAACAGCCAGGAGATCACTGTTTGTTCCCATTGTGAAACACGAAGTCAACGTTTATGTTTTTGTCGCTGCACTTGCGTACGCCAGTAACGGCACTTCTGTGGTTATTTGAATCAGAACTACCATCTATTCCCAAACAAAACTAAGTCGTTTTGTTGCCTAAACCTAACCAAGTATTTCACAATCTATTCCAAAACCTAACTAAGTAGTTTTGCTGCTTAAATCTAACTGAGTGTTTGGTGAAGAAGAAAGTTTATTTTGAAAAGACCGTATGCATGTAAGGAAATTGATACGCGTTGCAAGCTTTTGTAGGAAAACACACGAAAAACAGAAGTAACTTTCTGAATAGAAAAGGTTTGTTATTAATGCAAAATAAGCCTATGATGAAAATGTTCAGAAAGCTTTTTAAACAGTGTAACATGTCTGTTTTTCAGTGACAACAGAGGTTAGAGCAGTTGGGTCGTGAGTAAAATCCAAATACGGGTTGGAGGGGATCTAATAATAATAATAATAATAATAATAATTAAGCCTTTATTAGTCCCACAATGGGGAAATTACAATTCTCTGCATTTAACCCATCCCGGAGGAGCAGTGGGCTGCTAAGAAGCGCCCGGGGAAGCAAACAGGAAATGATCTCTATCATTTAAACATTTTGAACAACAATATACGGCCAGAAGTTTTGGACACCAAGTATGTAGACATGTGTTTTGAGTGATCATCTCATTACTAAATATAGGCACTCCACTCTCCACTCTTCTGGTTACAGGCTTTCCAACAGATGATGGAACCTGGCTGCAAGGATTTGCCTCCATTCAGAGAAAAGAAACCCACTATGGTCCAACAATAAACACGTTTACATGCACACTAATATTCCTCTCAATAATGCTTTTTTGGTGCATCCTTTATACGTGTTTACAGCACATTCAGAATACTCGTAAAATTGTGGTTTTACAGCAGTTTGGGCCTGTTTACAGTCAGCCCTGTGCACAACACAATAACAGCACTACAGTTACAGAGATGCATGCCCAAAAGAAAAGCCTATAATTATCAGCAAGAAGAAACACACACCTACTTTATGAAAGACTTGGATATCAACAGTTCTTTTTGCATATGCGCTCCAACCTGTTCAAAAAGATGGTTGAAGGAATAAAAAGTTATGCATGGGTGCATGTTATTGGGAACATCAGTTGAATATTCCTTTTCATTCTAAACAGCTTAATCGGAATATTGTCTTTTTCCTAATAAACCGGAAATATTTTCTGCATGTGATCGTAGTCACTGATGTTGGGTTACAGGTCTGGCTAGCAGTTGAAGCTCCAGTTCCCTTCCCCTTTTGCTTTGCCATTTTCAGAGTTGGGCGCTCTGTGCTCAACATCACTGATAACTCGTAAAAGGTGTCAAACTAGATGAGAAAAGGCAAAAACACGCTAGTCATTGTCAGATGGCCTAGATGCTGCGTTTGTTGGGATAAAAGTAGCAGCTGGTGGGACACTATCAGGCCGATAACCTGTAGACTGATCATAGCATTGACTGTAATTAAGAAAGAGAGCTAGCCCTGATACCAAAACGGACTGTATTAATTGAATAAAGTTGGTCACCTTACTGGAATTTTGGGTTTGAAAGTACAAGTAATGCAACAACTGGATGATCAGTAGTGTAGAATAAGCAGTAGTGGCAGAGGTTCTACAATGACTAGATGAGACAAAACATTATTTCAGACTGCCATTAAAATATGAGATAAAAGCTTCAAGAAGTTTTTGGATAGAAAGTTCAAATTAATGTCATGAACCTTGTATCTCTGTGAATTGTAGATTACAGCTTTTCAGTGATGAAAAGAGTCCCAATCCTAAAGACAGGGCTGTTACGGAATAAGAATATGATATGATGAAACATGCAGGCTCAGGATAGTAAAATAATAATCCAGCAGAAAAACAGATGTGAGGGAAAATATGAGAACTTAGTTTGAGCATTGAGTGCTTGTCTTTGATTAAACAAGATCATTGTCTGCAACACTTTGAAATAAAAATCACTCAGCGTCTCTGAGATGACGGGAAATTTCTCTCTTGACCTTTTTTTTTAGCTGTGAGTTATTTTCTTTGCAGGTAGTGTTTTACTAATTACTGACTATTGTATTGCCCTTATCTTTCTTTTAGCTAAACGTGCTAGTGTAGTTAACAGCTCTTCAAGTATCACATATTACATGTATTGTTTTGTGTTTTGCCCACAGTACAGGTCCCTGACTCTGTCACATCCTCTGCTACTCTCTTCACATACACACTGCTATCCTCGCACACACATATTAGCACACACACTTTTGTAAGTGCAAGTTCACACACACACACACACGCGCTCGCACAAGCGCACACACACACTTGGATATAAACTTTGTTTATGGGTGCTAGCTTCTGTGACTGTTGTGATAAATATGAAAAAAATAAAAATAATAAAACACTGACTTTCACTGGTGTTGATCTGTATTATAGCCAGAGGATAAAACCAGAGCAACACGGGTGTGCTTGTGCGTGTGTGATTGTGTGCGTATGTCGTGTGTGTGTGGTTGTGTGTTGGTTGCCATAACCCTGTCAGTTTCGACTCAGGAGCCTTGACACAATAATAAGCCCATCCTCCTCCCAAAGGCCCCAAGTTATATTATAATTCACTGGTCCAAATATGGAAATACAGCCGGTACCTCAGAGATAACAAGGGGGTGTGGTGGGATAGACAGAAGGCACAGTGTGTGTGTGTGTATGTGTGTGTGTGTGTGTGTTTCTACTCAGTGATGCTCTGCCAATCAAACTTTCAAGAGGGGATAAAGAGACAGAGGAAAAGTGAGTTCCTTTGGTCCCTATTATTATGAAATCTCTCCAGTTTCCTGCCAGAGTAAAGCCACTTGTGTCTATTGATGATGTAAGCAACGACACAATAAAGTGAAATACTCTTCTATGCAATGGCACCCGGAGATATATATCTGAATATTAAAAAAAACTGAAGGATTTATGAGTCCCAAAGTGTGAAATGATATGTTATATTCATAGTGCTCCTATCTTCAATACCATTGTTTCAGTGAAGAGCACGTCAAAACTCTTATACATACATTTTTACTTCTGTATTGTGTATTCCTTCCATTATGCCCATCTATCTATCTATCTATCTATCTATCTATCTATCTATCTATCTATCTATCTATCTATCTATCTATCTATCTATCTATCTATCCATATCTATCTAATTTCTACTGGCTTTGCAATTTGTCTTCTAATTTCAGTGAAATAAAATATACAAATATATATATATATATATATATATATATATATATATATATATATCCGTCCTTGTGTCCTTATCTTAATGGAGGAAATATGGTGATGGTCGGTGACTGATGATACTTTCAGCAGATTTGTGAGCTTTTCTTCAATTTCAAATTCACAACAGATTTTTGAGCTGCAGATCTGTTTTGTCTTCATGATTATATGTGCACGCTCTGTCTGCACACATGGCAACATCCTTTTTAGCTGATGGCTGCGTGCACATGCAGCCCTACCACCGTGTGTGTGTGTGTGTGTGTGTGTGTGTGTGTGTGTGTGTGTGTGTGTGTGTGTGTGTGTGTGTGTGTGAGTGTTGCTTTGGACATTTTTAAAACAGAGCTTGCTGTTTGGCATGCAGCATCCTCACTTAGTCTTTTGTTTAAGTATGAAAAATGAATGTTGATGTGACAGTGCTATTCAGATGGGGATGGCTTGCAGCAAATGAGTGCATATGAGTGCAAACTACAAATGAAGCGATGCCTCACTATGTGTGTGTATCTACTTATGCATGCATGTCTTTCACATGTGTACACAACAGACTGTTTGTCAGCATTACAAATGACTATCCTATTAATTAGGAATGATGCCTGAACCGATGGAGACAGCCGGGAGAGAAGTCAGAAGCCGAAAGTTCAAAAAAGGTAATGCTTCAATTAAAATATTCATTAAGACTACCCCGTTTACTCAGTCTGCTGTGACAAATGACTAGCTGCCACTGGTCGGCTTCTATTTGTTCCAACACACACACCCACTACCTGAGTCAACATGTCTCAGAATAAACGCAAATCTGTATTTTTTGACAGAGCAATCTGTCAAAAAACAAGATATGCGACGGAAATCAACAAGGCTCCAATATGCATCTAAAGTGTATGTGTCCGATTGTAAACTGACCTTAAGTGGGTAAATAAATGACTTGATACAGTTGTCACAGCTGCACACATCCTCTGTGTTTTATGAGGTACTTTGTAGCTGTCATTTGTTGGGGCGAAATCACTTTGTTTGCTCTCCAGTCCTGACACAACGGATGCCTTCTATGTGTCTCTGCCTTTCACAAAGTTGGAGACCTTGTAATGAGATTGTCAGAGTATATGGACTGAGAAATATAATTTAAACATCAGAACATTTTAAACAATCCTCCTCAAAAACATTTATTTCCATATAAAAGAAACAAGGTTCATCAATCCATCCAATCCTCTGATGGTGGCAACTGTCCACTGAGCCATTTGCTAGGAAATGTAAATGCGTACTTGTGCAAGGTTATTTAGTAACGTTGGTAACATTTGTGCTTGTGAAGATGGTGATTTTCCCTAATGCACCGGTAAGTGATGTGTGTTGTGATTCTGTCCTCAGTTCCTCATTCGAAAGGGAATGAAATGCAGCAGCCATCCTGTTTCTCCCTGTGTTAATGCTCATTATTTTTTGGTGAACCCTTTGATCCAGGGAAGATAAAGAAACACATAAGGTGCTTGGGGACTTTGTCACCAGAAGTAGCGGAAATGAGAATGACTTCACCTCAATAATTATTAAAACTCAGAAAAAATCACACCACAATGTGCGACTGTGGCTCAGTGGAGAACAGGGTCGTCCTCCAATCAGAGGATCGGAGGTTCGATCCCCGGCTCCGGCAGTCCATGTCAATGTGTTAAGATAAAATAAGACAAGAAAATCCTTTATTAGTCCAGCAGAAAAGAGGATAGTGCAAAATAAAAATTCAAAATAAGTATTATAAATAAGCAAATGAGCAATAAAAACAGTAAAAAACATTAAGAACAGTAGAGATCCACAGTAAAAATATATATACAGACAGAAATTATTATAAATGTTGTATTGCACAGTGTATTGATGTATTAGTGTATTGCTATGCCATTGGTGTGTGGATGTTGTATGAATGTTAGTTAGACTTATAGTCCTGGTGTGCAGGTGGCACAGGAGTGTGTGGACCTGCATGGTAGACCCTGTCATCAGTGTGTGAATGGGTGAATGATATGTGATGTAAAAGCGCTTTGAGTGGTCGGAAGACTAGAGGAGCGCTATACAAATACAGTCCATTTACAATTAGAAGATGATGAAAAAACACAAATATGCTCTATACTACAAAATGAATACTTTATTTCTAAATTAGAATTATCAGTTGTGTGTAATCTCATCCTACAATGATATTAACATACAAGACTACCGACTGAATAAAATAGTTTAAGAAACATCATATAGCAAAATGTAGAACTTATTTCTCCTAATTAATGTGTGTGCTGCATTTGTCTGTCTCCTTCAGAATGACTGATGGTAAACATGACCTCAATAAATAGTTCCATCTCTTAAAACTACACCGGTGGAGTTTGGTGCTTTTGACCCAATACATTGTCTTCATTAAAAAGCACCAGTTAAAACAGAAACAGAAAACATTTATTTTAGTCATTACGAACAAATCGATTGACAAAGTCATGAGATATTGGAACGATAGAATATAGCACCTGTGAAATATGACATGAAGTGTATACCCCAGTTGGTGGGCTAAGGTTAAAGCATCGTAGAGAGGATCAGCAGAGATGATATCGTCACTCTCCTCAGAGGGAGCAAGCTAAGAGCTCGAGCTCAGTGTTTTCCCAGTTCAGACTTTCACCTCAGCTGCACGGTGAGGTTACACAACTCATCCATCTTGAAAGTCGAGCATACAAAAGGTAAATTTCCCATTAAAATATTAATTAAGTTTAACCCATCTACTCCGTCATCCGTGACAAATTGCTTGGTTAGCGCTGAGCTTGCTTCAACTTTTTCTTCTGCAGTTCCCTGACTCATCATGTGTTACAATGCGCAGAGCCACTGAGTCCCACTTCTGTTTGATTTTCCAAAGAAAAGTGTCCATTTGTTCATTGTTATCTTTAAGGAAACTCTGCCGTCTGCTGCGCTTATATCTTTAAATACACACGGAGGAACTGCAGCTTCATGAACCGTCTTTGATGCGTTCAGGCGCTTGATCTGCAGTAATGAACTGGGACTGTGTGATGTATGATCTGATGCTGCTTTCTAAAGGGGGATGTGTCTGGTCACATCACAGTAATATATAAACTATTAACGTTTACATCATTGTGATCTACAGTAAATTCAGGATAACATTAAGCTAGAATTCCTCCGAATTCAGTCCTGGTTGATCGGTGCAGTAACCGTGGTTACTCCCACAGCAAGTACAGTGTAATGCTACAGGTGCCAGAATGTAAGCAGCTGTTTGGTCTGAAGTACAACAGGAGAGCAACTGGTGTATGTGTTTACAGCGCTGCCAAACAAACACGTTTTTTTTAATTAAAGACGCCAGTCAATAATTGGCCTTTTTGATTTTCTCCTGCACATGGGAACATTAACGCTGAGGCGTTGGAGATGTGCGGCGTGTCGCCTGCAGCTCTTCATCAAACAGTGTCTGCTGCTGACTGTTCCATTGCCCCCTTAAATGTTCCAAATGTTGAAAATGACAGCTGTCTTCTTCTGTAGACACGTTTATGATGAACGCTAACGTCGGAGACAAACACATTGCATTTCCCGAGACTGCTTCAAATTAAGAGCCCCCCCCCCCGGCTTCACCAGATGTGAACGAGCAACAACAAACGTTGACTTTACATCAACAGTAAACAGTGAGGCTGATATAAATTAATTATGAATAATATAATTGCACCGATTATGAACTGATGGACCACTGGGATCAGATGCCTGATTCCATCGCACTTCTCATGGCAGTGTCATCATGGCCTCTGTACTGTGACATCTTGGAAGTGAAGATGTTTTCTAAACCAGTTCACTTTCCAACCGGAAACGTTAGTATTCACATCAGGCAGGCTGGTCTTAACCAGCATTCGTTGCAATACCTACAAAGATAGTTCTCCGTAGTTCGTAGATATCCAACATTTTTTTTTTTATATATAGTTTTGTTGCCTCAACCTAACTGAGTTTCCTGTGAAGATGGAACTTTACTTTGAAAAGAACTGTGCAGTGCATGATTGTGCTGATAGAATGTGTTCACTGAACGTGGTCGAGTTTCTGGTAAACGGTGATCTGAATCTATCTGTCTCCAACTAATGAAGGTAAATGTGAGCGTGGTGGCTAGCACAGCAGAATCACTGTCCACTCCATCCAAAGTCGAAGAAGTCAACCTGCCCGGCGTGTTAGATGTGGGCGCATATAAAATAATTTTTTTAAAAACTGAAGAAATGAACGTGAACTATTTCATTTGAATCTGTGTTAGGTGATCATTGAGCTCGCTCTTCTGTAACGTGAACTTGCACAACACTAACACTGAATGAAACTCTTCTATTGAGTGCAACCAAATGTCTAGTCTTACAGATAACTAACAACCTATAAATGCTGTGAATAAACAATGTATATTGATTTACTCAAAGTCCCTGATTGCTCATCCAGTCAGGAAAAGGTCCATCTAAGAGAACCTTTGTCAGAACCCTTCTGGAGGGAGCCACAGTTCCACTTTGTGCAGCTGGAGAACAGTGAAAAACCTCCACAAACACAATGGAAACTTACACCAACAACAACAACTGCACAACATTTTCATTCACTCCCAAAAAAGAGAGAGACAACTATTAACTATAAAAGCAGACAACAGGAGCAATCTTTTTATGATAATTTCTTTCACTCTGAAAGATCTTTTTTTTAAGTACTGATGTTCCAAAGACGTTTCCACAGCAGCTGTAGATGAATTACATCCTGTCAATATGAATTCCTTTCAAAACACAATTTGCAAAGTGAAACATAGGGACAGACGACAGAATGAGTGTGAGTAATGAAGGGTGTGTATGTGTGTGCTTCTTTAAACCATGGGTACATGCATGTGTGTAGCTGTCTATCATTGTTTTTTACGTGCATGTGAGTACAGTTAAGTGAACTAAAAGACACATTATTTGTATTTCCTTTTAAATTATGCATTTACTGAGGCATTGGAAATTGACGTAACAGTGAAACAACAAAAAGCAAACTAAACATCATAAAACATGTTTTCAACATGTATTGTATTTCACTTTATTTGTTTGATTTGTTTTCATTTAGGCATTTAATATCTTCCATATCTGCGTGACTTGTGTGCTAATGGGGTTTGCTTATTGAACGTTAAATTGCAGAAAATGAGAGATGGAAAGAAGCAGCTCTGCTCAGTGTGTGTGTGTGTGTGTGTGTGTGTGTGTGTGTGTGTGTGTGTGTGTGTGTGTGTGTGTGTGTGTGTGTGTGTGTGTGTGTGCTTGCTGAGCCTAAATGAGGTGGAGGTGTGCTCTAATTAGGTGCTGGAGGCAGGATGGATTGAGAAAAGGAGTAAGAAAAATAGAGGTATTTTAGGCTGACGTAAAAGAGACAGCACCAGCAGGAGAACAATAAACTGTTTTTGACAAGCGATAAGTATTTCAGATTCCCAGAAGCAAAATAATGATTTCAAGGTGGTTTACTGCTCTTGAAATATCCATTTTTAATGCAACCTTTGGTCATAAACAAGACAAAAAAAAAACATCTATATGTGTGAAAAACAGGTTTATTAGGGAAATGAGATGTTTTGACAATTACTAGTCTCCGACAGGAAAGAGAGGAAACCAAGACAATTAAAAGGCCTCCTGACTGCTGCTGTCAGTGGGCGTTTTAGAACAGCTCACACTTTAATCTAACGGTCCTGATAGAAACCGGGTTCATGACTGATGGCCACTTGAGCCAGCTATAATGAGACATGGTAGGCTAAAGTTTAGCAATAAAAAGAGTGATGAAATATAAAGCCTGGACATTTAACATATCATACTCAATCATCATACAAGGGAAGAGGAGAAAATCCAAAGCATCCATGGTGAAGACTTTGTTTTCCCTTAAAGGGGAAGGAGACTCTACACATCTTTCATTGCACAAAGCACAGCTGCACAAACGGCAGAGACCAAAAACTACGAACCTACAGAAAGCCTAAATATGTTCACCGACATGAATGTCTTGTAAGACAAACATTGGTAGCTGACGATGTTGACCCTCTGAACCAAAACTGACCACGACGCCCCCTCCTCTCTTTGTTTTCCACCCTGTGAGCTCTGCAAAGCCATCGCTGTCTCACAAAGGCAACATAATAATAATAATTTAAAGTCTTACGTGTATTACTTATGAGTCACGAGTCAAATTGTGTTCTTTCTTCCACCAGCTTTGTTACAAGAAGTGTTACCATGGCAACACACTTCCCAAGTCAAACTCTGAAGCCGTCCTTGATGTTGCCAGTTCCCTTCTAAAATTCTACAACAGCGACGTTTATTTCTAAAAGGCAGACAGCTCCTCATTGTCAGGGACATTGCATTGAAGCAGTAGCTCACGAACGGTCGAGGTTTGTCCTGATTATAACACAGTGACAAGGCTTTGTTCAACCTGATGCAAAGCGGACGCAATATTTATATTAATAAATAATAATCTTGCTCCTTAC
Source organism: Anoplopoma fimbria (assembly GCF_027596085.1). Classification (NCBI taxonomy): domain Eukaryota; kingdom Metazoa; phylum Chordata; class Actinopteri; order Perciformes; family Anoplopomatidae; genus Anoplopoma; species Anoplopoma fimbria. The sequence continues at coordinate 11,336 of NW_026554391.1, read as the reverse complement.
ACGTTAATGTTTACATTAAGAGGCGGCATTAGCAGCTGACTTTGTTAAGTTTTTTTTCTCAGAAGCGAATTTAGATGTCATAGCAGTGGTATGTGGTTATTATATCGCTGCTCTTTTAGTTTAAAAGCTCTGATAACTCTACCAACTCTACCAAAGGCATCCTTTAGCAACCGTATGCAAATAACTCTACCCAACTAACTCCAAAGTTAACTCACCCGCGTCATTGTTAGATGGTCAGAGCAACTGATGTTATATAAAGAGCAAGATGGTCTGCTAGAGCGGTAACTAGAGCGTCATAGTGCGAAGCTTAGGGACGCTGACCGAGCGTTGCTTTTTGACGAGCTGGGCGTGAGAATGTGTTGACTGTATTCTAGCAAACAGCAGACACTGTTAGAGACTAGCTGGGTAACATAGTGGAGCATTTAGCAGCTAAAGAGACAGATATTTCCTGAAGAGTTGATTATGACCAGATCTAAAAGAGGGAGAACATGGACTTGCGTTCATCAGGTGGACACAATCATAACTCCGAATGAGTGATCATGTTTCTCTGTGCCTGCTGGGTGTAATGTTTGCTCCTGCAAGGCGCTGAGGGGAAGGCTAATCAGAGGCATCTACATTCCTGCCAGGGGGCTCCACCCACTCCCAGATGAGAGAACTGGAACAGGTGTGGGAAGAGACACACCTGGAGCTGATCTCCTCATGGGGTATGTAGAGCAGCGGCCACGCTGAGGTAGTTTTGATTTTCTAGTTTGAAACAGGGCTCCTAGATTTTCACCTGTGACCTGACTTTGTCTTTGATTGCTGTGCTGCCACTATTTTACTTGTCTTTTGTAAGTGTGCGGTCCTGTCACACTTACAAAAGAATGACATGCCCAGATGAACAGGGTGAACGCTATAAGTAATAGATATATATAACTTATTGATATATACCATAAAACCTCCACAGTTGATTATTTCATTTAAGGAGCAGTGTCTAAATTATAGGGGATCTATTGACATTGAATATATTATTATTAAGTATGTTTTATTCGTGTTTAATCACCTGAAAATGAGAATGATGGTGTTTTTGTGACTTGAATGAGCCCTTCATATCTACACACGGAGCAGGTTGTCTTCACAGAGCCAGCTGCCATCTACAGTGGCCTAGAACGGACAAACCAAACACTGGCTCTTGATAGGGCCATTTGTGTTTTCACGCATGTTTTTGCGTTGGCCAAAGTGGCTCCCCTACACGCTCGGCACAAGGTAGAAGTTTCAGTTCAGTTTCACCGCTGGATGATGCCAAAATAATACACACTAGAGTTTTACAGACAATTATGTTTGTATAACAAGTTTTCTGAAAATGTTTGTTTAAATATGCACATTAGGGAGTATGTTATCAATTTTGTGGAAAATTAAGAGTTGACATATTAGAGTACATATATATTCACACATATTCTAAATGGAAATTCTCGAGTTGTTCAAGTTTTCTGAATGTTGTATAGGCAAATGAAGCCTTAGTTTCATGTTTTTGATGAATTTAGGGGAAATTTACAGACACAAATTGACAAAGTAGTAAAACAGATCTTTCATTTCCACATTTTGAAAGAAGATATTTCAAGACAAAAATCTAATTTGTCTCCCTGTAAACTCAACATATTCACATTGAAAAGGGGTGCGGCATAGAAAACACACCAGTGTTAGTTTTACAGTGTGTGTTTGTACGCCGTGACAGACAAAGGATGCAGTGATAGTGGTGCTTATCATTTCCTTATTAGTCGAAATCACTCAGCTAATTAATTGTGATAACAAAAAGTGAACAGCAGGATATTGAAAAATGGTGAAAGTGATTGCAGGCAATTAATTAAAGTAAATTCAAATTTGAAACTTAACCTTTGAATCTGCTGCTCGATATCTGAAGGCCTCTGTATTTTATTAATGGTGGGTGGCTGTAGACTCAGTTTAGTTGGTCATTAATTATATTAAGAAGGTACACACTTCGTATTACTGTATTGTGTGCAGCGCTGACGGGCTTGTATCATACCATTTCACTGTATTTGCTCACATCTGTTTATGCATTCAGAGAGTAAAGGACATGTTTGGGTGAAGAATTGTCAAGCAGCAGAAAACATCAGTAGACTTTCTCTTTGTGATGGCTGGGAAACCATGTTTGATCATCTACAAGGCAGTGTATGCATGTGTGTGTGTCTGTATGTGTTAATGTACGTGTGTGTCACTGACGTGCTACAATAAGCGCATTGTTTCCCTTCCTGTTCCTGTTGCCAGCAATCTGATAGCGTACTTTCGCAGCTCCAGCTAAAACTAGTCAATTGTGGGATGTTCTTTATTATAGCGGCTAATTATCTGCTTGACTTTTAAACATTTAAACACTTATAGCTCTCACCCTCTTTTAGCGACTTCTCGTTCTAGTTACTTGCATTCACGGGGCCAGAGCGGGGCGACATTGAATCCCACTTAAAACTGCTGGCTAAGGCTAAACGTAAATACAGTAAGATTGTTATTCAAGCTGATTACATCGGGTGTCATTACCGCCGACTAAAGTTAATGTGGAATCGGTGTGTTCGTACGCAAAGACAAAGTCAGACTCCATAGTATTCTCTGGCCCTCTCCCTAACCTGGTCAATGATGAGATGTATAGCTGCATGTCATCATTCCGCCGCTGGCTGTCGAGGTGGTGTCCAGCAAACAATGTGGGCTTCGTAGACAATTGGCAGACTTTCTCAGGAAGCCTGGTCTGATTAGGAGAGACGCCATTCATCCCACTTTGGATGGAGCGGATCTCATATCTATAAATCTGACCCAGTTTATTAGTGGACCTAATCCATGACAACCCAGAGTTCAGACCAGGAAGCAGAGTTGCAGTCTTTCACACTTCTCTGCACTTCCATTAGAGCAGTTACCCACACAGTTACCCACACAGTTACCCACACAGTTACCCACACAGTTACCCACACAGTTACCCACACAGATACCCACACAGTTACCCACACAGTTACCCACACAGTTACCCACACAGTTACCCACCCAGTTACCCACACAGTTACCCACACAGTTACCCACCCAAAACCCTATAGAGACTGTGTCTGCCCCACGGCCACTTCAATTATTTAATTCAAAAGTCAACAGAAGAGCAGTTATACAAAACAACCTAATAAAAGTTAAGGCAACCAACGCAACAGTGCATCAAAACAGGTCATTAAATGTGGACTCTTAAATATCAGATCTCTGTCATCTAAGGCTGTACTAGTCAATTATTTAATATCAGATAATCATATTGATTTATTTTGTCCAACTGAAACCTGGTTGTGTCATGAAGAGTACGTTAGCCTGAATGAATCAACTCATCCAAGTCATTTTAATACTCATATTCCTGGAGGCACAAGCCTATTAATAAACCCTAAACCTAAATTAAATCATAACTCATTTGAAAGCCTTGTTCTTAGTCTTTCAAACCCGAGTGGGAAAGCATTACAGCCAGTTCTATTTGTTAAAGTGTACCACGCACCAGGTGCATTTTAATATTCATGTGGATGTCAATAATGATTTTGGCCTATGGCATTGAAATAGAAAATCTAATTGTCTTTTCACAGAACCCTCTATTGGAGCATTACCTAATAACTTTTGAATCCTTTCTACCGGAGTGGACATCATTAGGCAAAAGTTTCTACACTAGATGTCTATCTGATAATGCTGTAGCTAAATTTAAAGAAGCGATTTCTTCAGGGTTTTATTCAGTACCATTGTTCAATATAACAGAGTACTCCTACGCTAGCTTTAGTCCGTCTCAGATGACCATCTTGTTGATAGTGCTGCATGCTCACTGCGAATGACACTGGACTCTATAGCTCCTCTAAAAAAGAAGATAATAAAAGAAAGGAGGTTTGCTCCATGGTATAACCCTCAAACCCGCCAATTAAAGCAAACATCACAAAAACTTAAAAGGATGTGGCGTTCCACCAATACGGAAGAATAGCTGTTAGTCTGGCGAGACAGTCTTAAAATATATAAGAAGGTACTCCGTAATGCTAGAGCAGCCTACTATTCAGCATTAATAGATTTGAATAAGAACAACCCTAGGGTTCTCTTCAGCACTGTAGCCAGGCTGACAGAGTCACAGCTCTGTTGAGCCGTGTATTCCTATAAACCTCAGTAGTAGTGACTTCATGAACTTCTTTAATGATGAGATTCTAACTATTAAAGACACAATTAATAATCTCCTGCCCCAAAAAAATAGAAATGCCCTCCTAATGTCATCAGACCAAGGACTTGTCTCTGTACTTGTATTGTTAGACCTTTGTGCTGCGTTCGACACCATTGACCATCAACCCTAACCCTAACCCTGGTCAGCATGATGACAGACTGTGGTCTCCGCTGTTGTTGTACAGTCTGATGGCAGTGGGCACAAATGAGCGTCTGAAGCGCTCCGTCCTGCTCTTTGGTGGAATCAGCCGATGACTGAATGAGCTGCCCAGCTGCCACAGTTCCTCATGGAGAGGGTGAGAGGGATTGTCCAGGATGGCTCCGAGTTTGGCCTTCATCCTCCTCTCACCCACTGACTCCAGACTGAGACAGAGGCTGGAGCATCTAATAGGCATTAAAGGAACCGCACTTAGCTGGTTTAAGTCGTATTTATCAGACCGATCTCAGTTTGTATATGTAAACAATGAAACCTCGATGAAAACCAGGGTTAGTCACGGAGTTCCACAGGGGTCTGTTCTTGGACCTATTTTATTTACTTTATATATGCTTCCTTTGGGGAATATTATCAGAAAACACTCAGTAAACTTTCATTGTTATGCAGATGATACCCAGTTGTATCTATCAATTAAGCCAGACGAAACTAACCAGTTCTCTAGACTTCAAGCATGTCTTACGGACATAAAAACCTGGATGACCTGTAACTTTTTAATGTTAAACTCTGAAAAAACAGAAGTTATCCTACTAGGTCCAGATCACCTTCAATTCAATTATCTAACGATATAGTTTCTCTAGATGGCATTGCTCTAGCATCCAGCACTACCGTAAAAAGCCTCAGAGTTATCTTTGACCAGGATCTGTCTTTTAACTCTTATATAAAACAGATCTCAAGGACAGCCTTTTTTCATTTACGTAACATTTCGAAAATCAGGGAAAATACTGTCTCAAAGCGATGCAGAAAAACTAGTTCATGCATTTGTTACCTCTAGACTAGATTACTGTAACTCCTTATTATCAGGCTGCTCTAATAGGTCTCTTAGATCTCTCCAGTTGATCCAGAATGCTGCAGCACGTGTTCTAACAAAAACTAAGAAAAGAGATCATATTACTCCTGTATTAGCTTCTCTGCACTGGCTCCCTGTTAAATCAAGAATAGAATTTAAAATCCTTCTCCTCACCTACAAAGCTCTAACTGGTCAGGCACCATCTTATCTAAAGGAACTTATAGTTCCATATTACCCAACTAGAGAGCTGCGCTCCATCAATGAAGGGTTACTTGTGGTTCCTAGAGTATATAAAAGAAGGATGGGAGCCAGAGTCTTCAGTTATCAGGCTCCTGTTCTGTGGAACCAGCTTCCAGTTTCAGTCTGGGGGGCAGACATACTCACTACTTTTAAGAGCAGGCTTAAGACTTTCCTTTTTTTATAGCGCCTACAGTTAGGGCTGGCTCAGGTTTGCCTGGGAAGAAGCCCCTAGATATGCTGCTATAGGCCTAGACTGCCATGCGACCTAGGATACACTGAGCTCCTCTCTCCTCTTCTCTCTTTCTCCATTTTTATGTATTCATGTCCTATTTATGCACATTACTGACTTACAAACGCACATGGACACACAAACACACAACCACACACACGTACCAGGTTTTAATGCATGCATAGTTACGGATCCCCCCATCGTTAATAGTTAGAAGGGCCATGACTTAAAATGCTATCAAATCTATACTTTACAATTATTAAAGCTGACAATGATTATGTTTTGGTTGAGCTCTTAAAATAGGAGGTTGGAGCATTGTACTGTATAAATAAAATTGCATGCCTTAGAGGTAGTCTGGACGCCATAGTTTCAATGAAATCAAAGTGGTTCATCTTAGTCATCCCCAGTATGAATCTGCATAACACATGACAATATGCCCATTAGATCATAAATAATCATGTTATTGAAATTGACATTTTGACCTGATGATTGCCATAGTGATTGCTTGATGGAGTATTGATTTCACCCTGACCAACAATGACTGACTGTAATGACATTTTCAGTTGACATTGATACTGCAGACAGTGCTATTGAGCAACTTTACAAGGAAGAGTAAACAGTGAATATGGAGCATCGGAATTATGCAAAATGACAACAGTAAATAAAAGACAAGGCAAAAAATATGTTTTTATTTCGCACAGAGTGCACCAAGACACGCATTTTTTTAACACAAGACCCTGGGGAAAAAAAAGGTATCATGAACCTTTGCGACTGTAAAAATGTTTTTATGATTTTCAACTTGTTTGTCCAACTGGTAAGAGGCCCCGGGGTAGACCCAGAACACGCTGGAGAGATTATATATCTCGTCTGGCCTGGGAACGCCTCGGGGTTCCCCAGGAGGAGCTGGAAAGTGTTGCTGGGGAGAAGGACGTCTGGAGGACCCTCCTTAGCTTGCTGCCCCGCGACCCGGCCCCGGATAAGCGGAAGGAGATGGATGGATGGATGGATGGAACTTGTTTGTAGTTTGAAGAACCCAAACATCTCATTGCTGACACACATGGAACACGAACACAGTGTTTGTTTTCACGAGTTGTTTAAAGTAATCTTCTTGCATGGACTCCTTCATTGTCACATTCCCTGAGCCAGTTTGCCACACAGATACTGTCCTGTACTTAAAAGTAAAGTATACAAAGTAATAAATATTTATTGTAAACCTTTTCAAATGGAAACACTTAGAGTAGACAGTGTACCGCAGGGTGCCTGTTTACTTGTCAGAACTGTGGCTGTTGTTAGCAGCCGTCAGTACTGTTGCTGTTGCATTGTGAGCCGATTGGATGCACTAGATAATAAGTGTAGCACCCCAACACTCTATAGCAGACATACGCTGCTCTTTAATGATGGGGTGTTTGGGTTTGTGTTTATAAAAAGGTAGCTACCATGAAGGTTTACCTGTTTTGGCTAATATTTATTTAACCCTATTACTCAACAAAAAAAAAAAAACTCTAACACTGAGCAACAGCTCTATACAGTTAGATCAAACTCTATTTAAACATAACATAACATTTCATGATGAAGGCACTTGCAAATGACAAGGTAAACCATACTTTGGTGTTTCAATATTACCTCTTTACTTAAGATTTAATTTAATTTATTTTTTTGTCTTTTTACAAAAAGTACCAAAACACTGGCATTATTTTAACTAAATTACTTTCAGTTTTAATTGCCTTCCTGAGTTATTTTATTTAAACTTTTTAATGAACTATTAAGAACATCTTTTAATCCCTAACTTTTTTACCAGGGTTACATAAGTATGATTTATTTACCACCTTTAACCTTCTCAAGTAACACTCATCTGAGAGTGAGTGATTTTATATATTCAGAGAAAATTGTATATTCTTCATCTAAAAAACAGACCAACAAAACGTATGAACTCGCATCTCATCAATAATTATGCTGTCAGCAAAATAACACCTTCCATGTGGTGTTTCATTATAGCAGATCACTTCAGTCAATACATTTTACTTTAAAACAGCAATGTTAAAGTGAAATATATTTATAGTTAGGAGGTAAGCAGCAAATGGACATCTGAGTGAACGCTGGCGCGATTAGCAGCCGCTGCTCTCCGGCTCCTTCCTTTGAATGTTTTTAACTGTTTTAATTGTGTTTTAACCGATGCCCACTGACTCAGCTATTGCAAGTGATATTTTGCATCTATTGACTCCTGCTAGATTTTATTCTGTTACCCAGCATGTGTCTTAGCCTGGACTAGCTTTACCTGTTGCACCGGGCTGTTGGGCTGCCCTCACCTCCGCTGCCTGAAGTCTTCCCGTGGATTATCAGCAATGTTGGTCGACGCGTATTTTGTGTGGTGTGTGCTCGGCTGGACTTCCCTGTCCTTCATATTTAATCTCTCGTCAGCGGCGGTACTCCAGTACACAGCCGCTGAGTTCCTGCGGCTGCGTTTCCACCTGCCAGATCCACCACCGGCTTTCCACCTCCATGAGTTCCCTCGGCCCTACTGTCGGAAATATGTTCACCGCGGATCCCGACGGAGCTTCCACATCGACGACAGCAACCAGATCCATTCCTTCTGGTCCTCTTCTCGTCATCCCCCAGGAATCACCGGACGTAAAGCTGACCGCAGTGTGTTAGCCAGCCTAGCCAGGTCGGCTAACAACAACAACAACACCAAACACCAACACAACGACGTCAACTTCGGCCTGTTTAACGTCCGCTCTCTTACGAGCAAGGGTCCTCTCGTCCAGGAGCTCCTTACTGACCGTAAGCTTGACTTCCTCTGTTTGACTGAAACTTGGCAACAGCCTAGCGACTTTTCACACCTGAACGAATCCACACCTCCCGGGTTTGTTTACTCCTGTCAACCCCGTGCCTCTGGCCGAGGAGGTGGTCTCGCGATAATATATCGCGAGAATTGTAAAGTCTCGCCCGTTTCTGTACCTGCTCATCCCTCATTTGAATCCATCACCATTCAACTGAATGGCCCTACACCTACAATAGTCGCCACTGTCTATCGCCCACCAAAGCATAATAGTGATTTTATAAATGAATTTGCTGCTTTTACTACCCATCTCTCCTCACTCTCACCCAACATAATATTACTAGGGGACTTCAACATACACATGGACAAAATCAGTAATCCCCTCACAAGTGAATTTACATCCTGCCTGGATAGTTTTGGACTGAAGCAACATATTCATTTCCCCACTCATTCAAAAGGACATGTTCTGGACTTGGTCTGTTGTTCTGGTGTCACTCCTCTTGCCTGTACTGCTGCTGAACTCCCCATTTCCGACCACATGTTTATATCTTTTACTGTCAACCTTACACTTTCCATTACAAAACTGCCCCGTGTTATATCATTCCGCAACATTAAGAACATTAATTTAAATACACTCTCTACTGGTATCAACTCCCTCCCCAGCACTGACAGTCTGTCCTCCACCGACGATCTGGTTTCACATTACAACAACAGTCTTCATGATCTTCTTAACACCCTGGCTCCCCTTAAATCCCGCTCTGTTTCCTTCACTCACTCTGCCCCATGGTATACCACTGAACTACGCAAACTCAAGGCGAAAGGCCGTCAACTGGAACGCCTCTGCAAGAAAACTGGACTTGTTATACATAAAGAAATATATCACAACCACATTCTTCACTACAAGGACACTCTTTCTACAGCCAAATCTACCCACTACACCAATTTGATCAGTTCAGGTGACGGAAATACACGGGCCCTGTTCTCCACTGTCAACAAACTTTTACGACCACCGGACTCCATTGCTCCCCATCTATACTCAACTGATTATTGCAACTCCTTAATGTCATTCTTCACCACCAAAATAGAAAAGATTCACCAGCAACTGACCCCTAACATCACCCACATTCCGTCTTTTTCCACTTTTTCCGCCCCTGTCTCCCGTCTACTCTCAAGTTTCACACTTCCCTCTGCTGAGGAAATCTCTGTCCTCATCCGGAAATCCAAACCATCCACCTGCCAGCTGGACCCTATCCCTACTGTTTTAGTTAAAGGCTGCCTACCATCTCTTTCCCCCCTAATAACGTCCATCATACACTCCTCCCTCAGCTCCGGCCTCGTCCCATCATCCTTCAAAACAGCTGCAATAACCCCCATACTCAAGACACCTGGTGCTGACCCCAATAACCTCAACAACTTCCGTCCTATCTCAAATCTCCCTTTCATATCAAAAATTCTGGAAAAAACAATAGCATCTCAGGTTCAAGCTCACTTATCCTTCAATAATCTTTACGAACAATTTCAATCTGGTTTCCGCCCCTCCACAGCACAGAGACAGCCCTGGTAAAAATCACCAATGACCTTCTCATGGCAGCAGACTCCGGACACCTCACTATTCTCATCCTCCTTGATCTGAGTGCGGCCTTCGACACCATTTCACACAACATCCTCCTTGACAGACTGGCCTCCATTGGTATCACTGACACACCCCTGCACTGGTTTAAATCATATCTTTCCGGCCGTACTCAGTTCATCCAACTCAAAACTTTCAAATCCCAGTCACTTCCAGTCACTACCGGTGTTCCCCAGGGTTCTGTTCTAGGCCCCCTCCTGTTCATCATTTATCTACTTCCACTTGGCCATATTTTCCGTAAATTTAACATTCATTTTCACTGCTATGCGGATGACACCCAGCTCTACATATCCACCAAGCCCACTTCTACCCTTCCTCCCACCTCCCTCTCCGATTGCCTACAAGAAATAAAATCCTGGTTCACCTGCAACTTTCTCAAACTCAACAGCAATAAAACAGAAGTCCTCCTCATCGGCACCAAATCAACCCTCATAAAACCTGACAGCTTTTCCATCACTATCGACAACACCTCAGTCTCCCCCTCCCCTCAGGTTAAGAGTCTGGGTGTCATCCTCGACAGCACACTATCATTTCAAGCACACATCAATAACATCACCAGGTCTGCCTACTACCATCTACGCAATATCAACCGCCTCCGCCCATCCCTCACACCCCATAGCACAGCCATCCTTGTTCACACCCTGGTCACTTCCCGCATCGATTATTGTAACTCCCTCCTCTTCGGTCTCCCCCTCAAGTCCATCCGCAAACTCCAACTGGTCCAGAACTCTGCCGCCCGCATCATCACCAGAACCCCCTCCATTAATCACATCACCCCTGTCCTTCAGCAGCTTCACTGGCTCCCGGTCAAAACCCGCATCCACTTCAAGATTCTGCTCCTCACCTTCAAGGCCCTCCACAACCTCGCCCCTCCATACATCTGTGAACTCCTACACACCAACACACCCACCCGCACTCTCCGGTCCTCCTCTTCCATTCAATTCACTGTGCCTCCCGCACGCCTGGTTACCATGGGGTCCAGAGCCTTCAGCAGATCTGCCCCCACCTCTGGAACACCCTCCCACCTGACATCCGTAATTCCGACACTCTTTCCACTTTTAAGTCCCGTCTCAAAACACATCTTTTTAAACTGACATATTCCATCTAACCCATCTCACCCCACTTATGTAAATTGTTCAACGTATTTTGTTCTTGTGTTTTTTTATGATTGATGATTATGTTTTCTGTTTTTAAACTGCCCTGTAAGGTGACCTTGGGTGCTTTGAAAGGCGCCCTCAAATAAAATGAATTATTATT
>NW_026554390.1:0-1888 GCF_027596085.1 Anoplopoma fimbria | reverse complement strand
AGGGAGTGAGTTTCTGCTGTTACGCCAGGCATAGGCGTAATTTACGGGGGTTAGAGGGGTTATAACCCCTCAATAATCAGATCCAGCTAATATAACCCCCTCAATATCATCACACATAATTCAGATGAACAAAAAAATGAAATATTCTGAATTAATACCTTGTTTGTTTTCTTTATTAATTTAATTTGTCAGCAAGATAGTATCATGTTTTGTAATGTACCCCCCCCCAGCCCACCGACTACTTGGTATTACCCGAACTATTTCGCAAGGTCGCTGGGATGAATAGTAAGAGAAGACTAATGCTAACTGTACATGAATGGATATGAAAAGGACACTGAAAGGCAGCCAGGGCCAGACAACAATTTTTAATTGTTGGTCGTCAAAAAGAGCCAAAAGCCAAAAGGAGTAAAAATCCTGACGATAAGGAGGTAAATACCCGTATTGTTAAGTTAGGTGTTATCATCCACTCTATATTTTTTCACTACCTGGATAGTTTACGCCTCCATTTAAAGTGGAGAGGGACCTTCACTTTCCCCATACAAACCCTCAGAATAAAGAGGTATCAGTGGAGAAACAAAATAATTTTCGATTGAGAGCATAATTTCACATTCAAACAGTATCGTTGGTGTGCTATGTGCAGTAAAACCAGACGATCTGAATAATTCCTGATTCATGCCAGATATTTATTTCCCGCTTTGTAAGAGCTAGCTAGCTAACTATGTGAACTTTATATGATTAGCATAGGCTACGTTGTAATGGCAGCGATAGACGTCCTCAAACTAAGATTCTAGAACCCACTGCCTCAAACGTACTCGGTTACGGGTGGGTAAAATGCAATGTGAGTACAGAGACCAAATTGCTGTTTGCTCCCATACAGTCACACATACAGTTTTTGGGGGAATGCATTAATTTACTTAGAGATGTCATCCATTGACAGCTAGCTCCTGTGGGCTAGTTCAGAGGTTACACCACTCCTTTTGAGCGTGCACTCCTGTACTGTACACACACATACACACACACACACACACACACACAACGGTTAATGACGGTGCATGTGAGTAGGCTTGCTCGTAGGAAACATTGAAACAGCATTATTGTTATTATTATTAATAATAATAATAATGGTATTATTATTATTATTATTTTATACAAAAATGTGTAGCAGTCTAAATGTGCTAGTAAGTGGGCAAAAGGAGTTTAAAATGCTTTACAACTTTTTGGTGAGGGAACACATATTCTCCAAAACTGATATCGATACCACCTCTCTCAACCCATTTAATATTTTTTTATATATCAGGAGAAGAGGGAAAGAGAGGGAAATGGCCAAGGAGGCGACAGAGGGTCAGGTGACCAGAAAGAGAGAGAAGAAGAAGACAGAGGAGGCAACAGAGCAATTGAAGGAGAGAGAGGAGGCGACAGAGGGACAGGTGACCAGAAAGAGAGAGAAGGCGACAGAGCAATTGAAGGAGAGCGAGGAGGCGACAGAGGGTCAGGTGACCAGAGAGAGAGAGAAGAAGGAGACAGAGGAGGTGACAGAGCAATTGAAAGAGAGCGAGGAGGCGACAGAGGGTCAGGTGACCAGAGAGAGAGAGAAAAGGAGACAGAGGAGGTGACAGAGCAATTGAAGGAGAGCGAGGAGGAGACAGAGGGTCAGGTGACCAGAGAGAGAGAGAAGAAGAAGGAGACAGAGGAGGCGACAAAGGGTCAGATGGCCAAAGTGAGGGAGAGAGAGCACAGAGACAGGCAGCGCAGGAGGCACAGATGACCAGGTAAGAGACCTCAAACAAAATTGTGCATGCCATACACTGTCAGAACACTGACGTTCTGTGAACTGCATACTACTCTGTAGTATTCCATAAGAGTTTAAGGACTGAAACCACTTGATTCT
>NW_026554389.1:0-43977 GCF_027596085.1 Anoplopoma fimbria | reverse complement strand
AAACAATAATTATAATGATGACATATGACCTCTTCTCTTCCACAAATAGTTGCAAAGAATAAAATAACAACTAAACAGAAAAGTCTGAGAAGAACTGAGTTATTGGCTCAAGTTGGACTCTCAGATTTATGTTTAAAATCCCTTTATCAGAGTTTGGCTGCTATAATTCTTCAAAGTCAGAATTCACTTTTGATTTATACTATAAACAATATTAGTCCATGCACATTTAAAATCTTTAAATTGTTTAAATCCTGAATCTTTTTTTACACTTCAAATAGCAGCTGCACAGACTAATGTTTATTTAGCAGAGCTGTTCTTTTTGTCATTTGTGCCTCCAAATAGATAAAGTCAAAGCAAATCAGGTGATCACTTAACTTCCACAGCACATTCCAAATCAGCACAATTACATTATGAGAATGAAAGCAAAAAATGGTTTAACAGATAAATGTTAAAATGTATGATTAGGCTAACAGTGGGGGAAAGGACCTGACAGTGACAGTAAATGGCTCCATTGTTGGGGCAACTTGTAAAAAGCTTCCCGACTTTGTGTGCTAGCTAACATTGTTAAATGTTAGTAAGCACACAAGTGAGGAAGCTTTTTCGTAATGTAATGAGTTCCTTCATTACGCAGGTTCCTGAGAACGGGGTTATATTTGGACTGTCCTTCGTGCCACCTACTGAGGCCCTGCTGACACCCACTACTACTACCACTATCATTATTAGTCACATTACTATTATTATTGCCTGTACTATTACGCTTATTGACTTGCTTCTACCTGGAGTCTTTGTGCTTTCTCGCTGCTGACCTATAAATCGTGGCTGTACCTGGACCGTGGATGTGCATCTACGGCCCTACTTTGACACCGACTGCTACCACCATTATTATTATTACTAGTCACATTACTATTACTATTACCTGTACCATTAAGCATTTTAGCTTTACTTCCACCCTGAAGCCCTTTGCTTTCCCGTTCTGCAGGTTTCCATGAATCGTTGTGGTACCTGGACCGTAGTCGTGCCCTGCTGTGAGCCGACTGACACCCACTGCTACTTCGATTATTATTATTAGTCACATTACTATCCCTATTTTCATGGCTATAATTCTACTGTAATAATTGCTGCTGTTATTATAAGTCTTATTATGAATAATTGATGTCATATACATTGAATGTGTTGTATCTAAGAACTGTTATGCTGCTCATTCTGTACACATGACATCTATTGCATTCTGTCCATCCTGGGAGAAGGATCCCTCCTCTGTCGTTCTTCCCATAGGTTTCTTCCTTTTTTATTGTGATTATATGAATAATTATGTCATATACATTGAATGTGTTGTAACTCTGTTATGTTGTTCATTCTGTACACATGACATCTATTGCATTCTGTCCATCCCATAGGTTTCTTCCTTTTTAGGGGAGTTCTTCCTGTGCCGATGTGAGGGTTCCGGACAGCATGTGTCGCATGTGTACAGACTGTAAAGCCCTCTGAGGCAAATTTGTAATTTGTGATTTTGGGCTATAAAAAATAAACTGAATTGAATTGAAAATGGAGAGCAGTGGCTGGTCAGTAGATCTCAGGTTCTCCATCTGAAATGCTTGTGGGATGGCCAAACAGCTTGATAACCCTTCCTTCTACATTACCTATCTATGGCAAGTACAGTCTTGTTATTTATGGCACAGAAGTAATGGTTACGATTAGGGAAAGTTGTGGTTATAGTTTATTTTTCTCAAAAAGACATTAAGTGTATAGCTCTTTGAAATGACACAATAATGTTTTCATGAATGAGAGTTATGGTAACAGTTAGGTAAGTGTGCAAGGTTCAGCTCCATCCTTGTAGACAAACAAATACATTTTATTTTTACTTTTAACATAATCAGAAAGCACAAACAAATGCATATTGATGTAAGTTTGAGGTTAAGATAAGAATCAAAATGAAAGCAGACGTGTGATATCTCCAGAGATGGGATATTTGACCCAACTGTTCATCAGCTCATATAGGATTATGATTGCTAAAAAGGTAATGCTGCAAGGATTAGGGAAATGGCAGAAGAGTAGTTTATCTTGAACACGTCTTTGGTGCAGGCTGTTTAGATCAAAGCTCTCTATGTGTGCTGGCATTTCCTTATTGCACTGGGATTAGCAAAGGAGGGGCTGCTGTGTTATGGAACTCTTACCCTGCTGCAGCTACTTAGCCCTGCTGAGTTTTCCTTCCTCAGCCTGTCACAAGTCACTGGCCAAGGCTTTGAGTCAACTGCTGGGTCTCCAGCACAATCTTGAGAAATGAAGTAATGGCTTTTGCAGTGGCAATCATAGTGTCACTTGATTGAAATGTGGATGGCGGAAGTTCTGATCCCAAAATGGTTGACGCACCAGAGCACAATCTGGATTTTTGAAAGCCATTGGGGAATAATAAGATGATAAACTAATAAAATACAAGTCATCCAACCTAAATGTTATAATAGGTCCTTTGTCATTATCTTTCAAAATATCTTAAAAAAGATCAGGAATAAATCTTCAAACCCAACCCAACAGAGACGTTGGTTTTCGTTTTCTTCTTATCAAACTTATAAAATTAGGCTAAACTGAAAGTTTGATCATCTGACTTCACTTTTTTGATTTGAATCCCAGTGACAAAGAAAATGAGCAACAATATTTATCAACAATAACTTAAATTAGTGGGAGCATTTTTACTGGTCACGTATACGTGTGAGTTGGACAAAGTACAAGTAGTGAAAAATGAAATGCAAAGTCTACTGTAAAGTTGAGGTGCAGCTTGTGACGCACCATTATATCACATCTCGCAACTAAAACCATAATTTTTTGTGTTTAAATCTGGAGAGGAAAGTGTGCTTCATAGGGCTTTTTCAAAAATACTTACCCCCATCCATGTTCGTCCCACCTGGAGACTTTTCACGGAGCCGTATCAGGAGCTCTGTTTGAAATCCAGCCAGTGTTATTGAGCTGTGTTTAAGGTATTAAGTAAAGCCCTCTGGATCCGTCCACTGTGCAATGATTCCCTTTAATTAAAGAGTGCACTGAGCTGACTGGAGGTCTCAGGGGAGAGTCAACTGGTCACACTCCGCTCAAAAAGTCAAACACTGCCACAAGTCGAAGATCCGCTTTAAAGCTCATTAATCTAGCCCAACCTATTTGCTAGGAGCGCCCGAGGGACCTGGAGGATTTGGGCTGACCAGTATTCCCTAAAGCAATATTGAACCTGAAATCTTCAGGGAGAGGTACAGCTCCTCTTGACTCAGATTTTTGCACCATTAAATCACAAGGTGGTCTCTGCATCTAGCCTTTCAGGGTACAGTAGAGTAATGAAGACTTAATAGTGGGTGCTAAGCAGTTGAAAAAAGTCTCACTGGGATGAATCTAATCATAACTAATACTGATCCTTTCGTTTTTACTGTATGGTAAGGAAGAGAGGGAAACTTAAATTGCAAAAGATAAAACCAGCAGAAATTGGAAGCCCCTTAGTTGAATCCAGTTTATTTATATTGCTAACTCCTAGGACTGATGAAAAAACATAAAACGCACAAAACAAACTTGTAACATTGTTAATTAGTTCATAAATACTACACAATGGCTATATTTAAAACCCAAAGATTGCAGCTATAATATATATTTGTTTTCCTTCACAGACTCCATTTGTTTTCCTTCACAGACTCACAGACTTTATAAGCTGTTATAACATATAATATAACCCAATATGACATAATTGATGGTATGCGTCGGAGGGTTTTCTGTTGGGAGAAGTTAAATGACACAGCAAATAATGTTGGGTTTTTCAATGGATCATTTTATAAACAAAATACAATAGCGGAATCCTACTTGATTTTCACTGCACACTAACCACCCATTAAAGCAACAAGGCAGTAAATGAAACTCTACAGATATGTGTCAACATGTCTCGCTATATTTACGATCTGATCTATATATCTGCTCTGCAGTCAGTGTTGCTACAAGCTGCCTGCATCTGAGGTCAGAGGATAAGTTAGCTGCTTTTATGTCATGCCAGGAGGACAGTTATACCAGCCCTGATCTGGGAAGCTTTGTGTCCAACTAAATCTGCTCTGGTGTAAAACATGTCTGACAACCTGGTGCTGCACCATGTACACCCTTAAGTCCTTCAAAGTAAAATACAGAGCACAATATTCTAATGCTGCCATTCTCACTAATGCTGGCTGGTCTTAACAAATGTAAGGGTCAACAATGAGACACTGTTGGAGTTTATTGGACAACACACTGATGAAGTGCTTTCACAGACGTGTAGATGATGTCCAGTGTCTTTTGGAGTAATAGCAGACAGGCCTGAAGGCACAGAGCACTAAGGAAACATATTCTTACTAAGTGTACTAAAACTAATCAAGCTATTACTTCTACATCACATGCTATCTATTGAAAAGCAGATGAGAATTTATCAAAATAAACACAATGCATGCATAGCAAAACATAGACAATCAGAGACAAATTGTTTAGTGTTCATATCTTCCATCTAGAATGAGATTAACCAGGCTGATTGACCTACAAAATGATGGTTTGTTCTTTCATACCCTAAGTGGTTTAAAAGCAAACCTCAAGACTAAAGCAGATGCTCATTGTATACTTTATTTTACTCTTCAATGAATCCTCATACCAAAGCAAGATATATATATTTGATCTCCCATCTCTGTGGATAAGGTTTGGTCTAGGAGACTAAAATTACTGTATTTGATTCAGTTTGACAAGCGCTCCACTTGTTTTTTCTGTAGGTGGCTCAGTTGTCATGGAGATGATTTATTGCAGTAGGTGTTATCCCCTGAAGTGTTAAAAGGTCAAACATTAACTATAAGCTCTACTTGGTTTAGGTTCAGGGTAGATCGTTGTTGTGGTAAAAAGACACTACCAACTGTTGCTAGGACACAGGATATGAACCACAGTCTCATTTGTGTCCGATATACAGAAGTCAACTTTTGCCTTTGCCTCGCAATAAAACATTAATTGTTTGTCTGTCTCCTAGAAATTATGTTAACCTACAACTAATGCTGCATTGCCTCTGCATGGTACGGCAAGGCTCGACTCGCCTTGACTAGCATGAAATCAATTTTGGCTTTCCATTGGCAAAATCCACAACTTTTGCAACTAACTGTTGCCACTTCGGTCAAGGTTCCAAGTAATTGAGTTGATACCAAAAGGTGGAGATTAAACTAAGCAGACCACTGATTGGTCAGAGAGAATCCTCACAAACATGACACGAAACACCATGCACAATGCCGCCAATTTGAAATAGCCAAGCTACCGTCAATAGCGATCCCATTTTTTTATATTCACTTAACCAAGATCTTAACAAAAATGGTCAACTGACGTGGAGCAGGCGTTCCGCTATTTGGTTGACGTTGAGGGGCGAGAGCTCTGTACCAGTTTCACAGAGCATCGCTATGACGATCAGCTTAGAATCCCGCTTACACTGACGGAGTACTATCTGCAGTGGAAAACGAAATCTAGAAAAGTACCTGATACCAAAAGTGAGTCGAATAGAATAGAGCCATGACATGCAGTGGAAATGAGGCACAACACTGTATGTTTTGCAAATAATATTTTGTTGGCAATGACTATCTGGACTATGTATAGTGGCAGCATATAGTTAGTAAATTCTGGCTCTTTTGATATAGGACCAAGTTCAAAATCCTGTTTTTTTCATTGTACTTCAAAAATCTTGTGAGATCCCAAAAATGACCATTAAAAAAAAGTGTAGTTGCTACGATACTACGATGCTATGAATATTTTATGGCAACAGATGGCAATGTAGGAAATACTTTACAAAACATATATTTTGTTCATACAAAACATATATTCTGTTGCAGAATAGGGGTATATACACAGCATTTCTAGGAGACTGGGTTGTTTGATGTACTAAGTCCAGTCTAGCTTCTAAATCACACACACAAATTCAAATCGATTCTAATAAAGTATAATATAAAGAAATATCATTTTAGTTTAGGTGAAATAAAAATTGTGTGTCATTAAACCCATTTGTGTGCGCTCTCCCTTCACCGGGGCAGTAACATCTTAGAACACATCTGTTCAGTCTGGTGGAGAGGTCAACATGTGACAGTGGTCCAGTCTGAGGCATGTTCAAAGTGATCTGCACTGTGGCTCTGCTGTCACCACGTTGAGTATGTGAGACTACGACTGAAATGGCAGGTTTAGTCAGCATACAACTATTCAACCCTGGGCTGATGGATTAGCACCAGATACTGGCGTCTTCTTCATCCAAAGCCGAGTGTCATGCAGTCAGTGTGTGTGACCTCAGTCTCTCTGGAGGCCAATTGAAATGGTGTGACCTTGAGAGAGTAGATTGAACTAATATGTCAGCTGAAGGCCAAGCGGAGATTTCACCTTGCTAATGGAAAGCTTGCTGGGAGCTGGCCGAGTGATGGCTCAGCGTAACTTGCCACCTATTTGGATTAATAAAAGTCTGAGACATTTGGAATGAGGCTGATAGCCTCTCCTCCTGCACAACCATCAGCAGATAAAATGTGTGCAGCCACACACAGACATGCACACACATAATGCCTGAAAGAAACCTGACTAGTTTTAAATCTTTTAACAATGTAAAATATCCCAAAACACAAACAAATTTCACACATTGTTTGCTCTTAAGTCATCAGAGCACAACCACTTTCTCTCACACAATATTTGCCAAAACTCTAAACGCACAATGACAGCCATGATCAAGAGAATCTTAGCCTGAAAGATAGTGATGTAATGCGCTATATGTTTCTTACACGTGGCATCAACGTCACATTGTGTGAAAGAGTTAGTGCTTCCAAAAAATATTAGGATTTTTAGAAGGGAATCTTGGTTAGGGTTACATTTTCAGTTATTTTATTATTTTTTGACTTCTTAATAAATATTCAATATAAATGTCATCCTCCTAAATGATTTGGGATGTCAGTCCTTGATAAACACAACAGAAATGAGTGATTTCTGCTGATTGTTACATCGTGTGTAAGCAGTGCAGAGCTAAGAAATGGAAGGCCAACTATTCATGAACCAAACTATTCATGAACCAAATCACAGAATGACCAATAGCAGTAACTAAAGTCTTGCTGTTCTGTAAACACTATGAATAATGCAATGCAAGCATGACGTATTATTGGAGTCCAACAGGAAGTTAGCTCCACACTGGTTCCCTCCACAAAAAGCCAATGAGGTTCCTCCATTGACTTTTGAAATAGTGCAGAAAATAATCTCTGTGGCAAAGTGAGATAATCTTCATAAACGAACACCACTTTTATGTTGTTTGAAGTGTAAAGTTAAAATGTAACGATAGGCTCTATATAAACTCCACCACGGTCACATGACTTTACGTCTCCACCACTAAGCTAAAGGAGGACTAGTGTTTTTAGTGAGGACGATTAGTCGTCTCATTTAGACACTTGATAGAAGTCGTCTTTTTTAAGACATGTTAAAGCTTCTAAATTCACCAGAGAAGTATTTACCAATGTATCTTCTCTTAAACTTAACCACAGTCCTTATTTCAGGCAATTTACCAAAAATCCATTCAAAAAACACATTGACTTTGACACAAGGGAACTGTAAATGAAAAAAACGCTAACTCATATCTGGGTTTTGAGGCTCATCCTGCCGCATTCTATTACTAAAGAGTCAATAACGCTGCTTGCATAAATAAAATTAGCAATGTGCAATTCACCAGCTCCTCCCTAATTAAATTGTTCATCAACCTTCAAAGTTAGGTCTAGCGATACAAAACAATTGGTGGACAGTTTGTTCAGGGTCAGGACTACATCTAGCACAACCTTTGCGTATGTGGACTCCTCTGGGTCCAGGTTTAGTGTAGGAACTCTACAAGGTACAACTACAATCCAATCCAACCAAATTCTACATCTGAAAATTTTACAAAAGATGACTTTCTTGATACCTATTACTTAGAATTATTTCCAAGCAGTCATTCATACTTACTGTACATTTCATTCTGAAAAACACTGTTCATTAACAAATCAGAACAATTCTGAACTGCATATTATTATTTCATTCCATCAAACTTAGAGTATCAACTTCATGCTTTAAAAGCACACATCGTGAATTCAAATCTTTAACGGGCAAAATCCTCAACACCATTCCTCTTTTTATTACCTTTCTATTCATTCAGGGATCTCGATACAGAAATTTCAATGTGCTTCTTTTGCCAGATTAACTCTAACGCCCTTGGACTCAAGGTTATAGAGTCGACCAAGGGTGAGTGAAGCAGCACAAGTAGCTGATACTGCAACCTCTCTCTCTCTTTTAGCTGACACCAAGCTCCTTCCAGTGACAGGTGGAGCACTGAGACAGCAATCCATCAGCGCTAATATGTTTGACTCACCCGATCAATAGAGCCGTACAGTATATGTGAGCTAAGAAAGGAAGCTCTTAAATGAATGCAAAGCAGACGAGCGTTTAACTGCCTGGAGCACAGAGAGGTCTCCCGCTATTAATATGAGCAAAGCAGACATCTCGAGGAAGAGTCTGTTTAATTTATATCTTCTGCTTCCAGCCATTATGAACTCCAACTCAAATCTAGAGGGAAATAAAAGTCTGGGTGGTGCTGACTGTAAAGCATTTTCAGTATGTCAATAGAATTACTGTTTTTGCAGCTATAATGTTGTAGATCTCGACGCAGCTTTTTGCTCTGGGGCAAGGTAAATCTAGTCTTCCATCAGGGCTGATGATCAGTTCACAAAACATCCAGCAGTTAAGCTATTTGAAGCCTCTCGGTAATGATTAAGCAAATGGCTAATGGTGATAGTGGTGGCGTTACCCGCAGCCCCACCAATCATAATCAAGACTCTGCTGATTAACACGCCGCGCTCCTGCATAAATAAAACCTTTGTGTTGGCTAACAACGAAAAGGGCTCTGCGTTTGATAACAATTATACTCACCAGGATTTATTCAGCTGCTGTTCTCTGTGTAATTTTTAGAAGCCTAAATTAGCAGATGTATTGTACTTTTTCAAGTACAAACCAAATGTGTTCCTGTTTTAGTCTTTTGCCCTTTTTGATTCTTCAACTGTATGAAATAATTTTACTTTTGCTTTAGTTCATGTAAAATATATTTAAGCTGACAAAATAACAGCTCAATCTGATTGCACTGTTCACTTTGAAAAAGTAGTGACTTTTGACCTCGCTGGCTCTTTCCTTCAACTAAACCTAACCTAGATCAGAGAGCAGGTGTAATAGCAAAGTCAAAAGCCAAAGATAGAACCCCTATTCCACAATTGGTTTGGATATATACATTTTAAATACAGTTTGACTAGTAAATAGAGAAACCTCTGTACTCCACTGTGCTTTACCTCACTGTTTCCCAGCATTAGCACAGCAAACCATTCTTAAAACACAGTACATACAGCATTCACACACTGTGAACCCTATCAGGCTCCTAGCTCAGCATGTCAGTTGTCCACAGCTACTACTTTAAGTTTCTCCCTCAGTTCATTAAATCCCTGCATCTGAAGGCAGCAGAACAGCCCATTCTCGTTACCAACTCATCAAATACTAACAATTCAGTCAGTGGCTCTAATCTTCAAACTTTGACGCTCTACGTACCCCTCTAGTGAGAGTTTAGGACGTGTGATGGACAGCCTGTCCATTTCCACTCGTTACATGCAAATTTCAAAATAAACTTCCATCTTCACAGGAAGTTAGGTTTAGGCAACAGGACTTGAGCATGGTTGATTGTAACTTGACTAGCAACTCATGTGACTTACAGGATTTAGGATACTGACAAGTCACGTGACTGACGTAGGAGTGAGAACAGGTTAGAAATAAATATATGCTAATGAACTGTTATTATAAGAAGATAAGTGATTTAATGCTGTTGAGGGTTTGATTGTCTAATTGGTTTCCTATATTGACTTGTGAAGCATTTTGCAATCTCATCGTTACTCTGTTACTCTTACTAGTTGTTTCGTCTAATTTTCTCTTTTGTATATTTACTATTGCTCTTTAACAAAGTGATAGTATTTCTTTCAAGATTCATTAATTTATCAATGTAATAATCGCTAGCATACTCAATTACTACAATAACTGATAGCTGCAGCCTTACTGCCCTTGATTTATTAATTAATTCTTATCTGCAGCTTGTGATTAATGCAGCAACAAGCCTTTAATTAAATGTAATATATGATACTTGACCATATCAACCCTGTTTTAACTTCTCGTCTCAGATGAGATTGAATAGAATTGTATGTTTTTGGTGCTTACTTGCAATTTTATGTTGAACTTGCACCCAGGGACATTTGTCCTCTGATTCCTTATAAACTGGGTTGCACATTGAAATGCTGCAATATGGATTGATTAGTCAAGAATGATTACAACAGATGCCAGGTTTGTGGAACAAGCTCACTAAAGAGAATTTTCTGTATTTGTATTGTCTTTTATTTATATAACTTTTGGTAATTTATGGTGATTTTAATTTTCAATGGCACTATAAATATTATATTTTAACACTGGAAATGGTTTGGTTGTCCCGAGGCACTCTTTAATCCTTGTGAAGGTCTTTTCAAACACAGCTCCTGAAGTATTGTCTAATGTTAACTCGTGGAACAAAAAGTCTATAATGACATCAACAGTACCACAGTATTGCAGTGCTTTCCACATTCTTCCTACTGCAAATGAGAAGCGATAGTGACCCAGGTGAGACAGATCAGTGGCTTGGCTCTAATGACATTTTAATGGGGAACTAATGGGGGTTTCTGCAGACAGACTTCAGTGGGTTCAGTGTGAGGTCAATGAGGCATGACAAACAGGCTAATTGCTGCTTTATAAAGGCTGTGTATAATAACAGTTATTGTTCAGCTCGACCCTCTCTGGGAGGTGTTTTGCGGCGGGTTGAGGTTTTATGCTTGTTTGTGTCAGGCTGTGCTCACAGATGCAAAGATTAAAATTGACTACATGTAAAACATTAATACGCAAATACCAAAAATGTCTTTAATGGTTGTGGAAGACAAGGCGATTCTAAAACCCTTCTATTTCCCTTCTGTTCAAATTGGCAGGTCCTCTGCCTTAACAGGGTCAGATTAAAGACACATCTCCCTGTAATATTCACAATCAATTAAAACTCAATGAAGACCTTGTAAAGAGTTTGAAGGGGAAGACTGAAACTATGATGAAGTTAATAATATATAATTTTGAGATTTTGAGAATTGTTTTATAATCCATAATGGCAGAAACTGAAAAAAACAGCAAAAACCTTTTTTAAACATCCTTTCAGATGACATTTCATTAGTGAATTGCTCTTTGTGCAGCAGTACCTGGTACTGAGTCTGAGGGCTCTCAAGCCGACACCTTGCAGCTCATTGATAATAAATCTTGGCTTTTATCTTGGTTTTTAGCTGTAGCCATCTTGGATTTGGTGATATGAGAAGGCAGAACTAAGTGCAACTGGTCGCTGAATAAGATATTTCGAGGTGACTCAAAATGTTACAATTAACTTTCATGACCTGAAAACACTGTTCAAGGTTCTAAGTTGAAATGTTCTAAGATGAAACACGGACAAGCCCCGCCATAAAGCATAACCTGCTTTATGGTCTATTTGACTCTAAATTGACCACAATTCACTAAATGAACATCATGTTGTATTGAAGAAGACTTAAACTAAAGATTGAGACCATAAAATCATGTTTACAATGTTTACTGAGGGAATAAATCAAGAGAGAAGTAGAGTCATTTTCTCATAGACTTCTATACAACCAGAGGAGTCGCCCCCTGATGGACAGTAGAGAGAATGCAGTTTAAAAACACTTCAGTATTGGCTTCACTTTTCATAACTGGATGTTGCCATCTGGTGCAGCTCAATTATTCTATATTATTATTCTCTTTATTAAAAACTATTATTCAACATTTTTCTACTCTACAGTCATGTTATATATAAGAAGAAATAAATAAAAGGTGTCTAACTGGATCCAGCAATAGTCAATGATTAATATCATTGACTCTAGCATAATGCAGTTTTGCTGCAAGGTCAACATGGAATTCTAGCATTCACAGCACAGTCTGTGATAATCCCCTTTTCTGTAAGAGGTCAGCAGGTGAAGGAGTCCCCAGGGTGGTGTGTGTGTGTGTGTGTGTGTGTGTGTGTGTGTGTGTGTGTGTGTGTGTGTGTGTGTGTGTGTGTGTGTGTGTGTGTGTGTGTGTGTGTGTGTGTGTGTGTTTTGCGGGTGTTTCAGCACCACTTCTTTACTCTAGCCAACCAACAGTAGTTAGCGTGGCTGTTCTGTCAGAGGCTTAAAGCTGTAGCATGGGGTCAGAGGTCAGGCTGCGGTTAATGCTGTTCTAAATTGCCTTTCCTTGGAGATTTGCCCCAATCGAGACACCTGAGAAAGGTGGGAAGGTCACACTGTGAGGAATGGGGGAAAGAAGTGGATAGGAGTCTCAAAGAAGCACATGCAAGGCCAGTTAACACGTCCACTATGCTGACAATCACCCCGTGTGACAATGGACTGGATTCTGCAGGCTGCGCTATTATCTGCTGGGGTTTTCCTTGGCTGATTGTGTCGGATTCTATCCAAATCAAAGATAAGAGTAGGTACCAAAGCCAGGCCTCAGGTACTCTGTGAGTACAATTAAGCATAGCTAATAATAAATCATGTCATTCCTTTAGGTAATTGTACTTAACAAAATCGTATTTACATTCCACCCCTTTTGTACAATAAGTACTGTAATTGAAAATGACAAGCTCATGTGGTATGTATTTCCTTGATTTTATAGGCAACCGTGGTCTTACAGGGTAATGGATGTGGAAGCTGGATAAACCAGTACTTTACTCTTACATTTTTCCTGCTTTCCGGTAGTCCCATCATTACAGCAGCACACATGGCTCACTCTCTCTGGGTTGTCGTCAGCATCAGCATCCATCAAAACCTGCCCACACTGACAATTATTTGCAGACCATTTCATTTTTTGTTCCATTGGAGGGATATTTAAGCAAAGGCTCCACCAGTCGGCAGTTCAGATTCTGGAGGGCCACGCCGACCATGTCCCCAACACTTCAGCTGGAGCCTGGAGCCTCTCTCTGGCTGAATACGGCTGAATATCCAAGTCAACCAAAACACTATCAAATTTAAATCCTGTCTACACTGTCATAACATCCTCTGCACTCTTTTTGGGGGAGTTTTTCTTGTGCCGATGTGAGGGTTCCGGGACAGAGGATGTCGCATGTGTACAGATTGTAAAGCCCTCTGAGGCAAATTTGTAATTTGTGATTCTGGGCTATACAAAATAAACTGGATTGAATTGCACTCATGTTTTGGGATGCCATTTTTGCTGTTGAAAACGTACACAAATGAGGTGAACAAGCACGTTTTTGAGCAACATTGCGCCCCACAGCTACCAAAGCTGAGAGAATCTCTGTAGTTCCTCTTCCTTACAGATGTGTCACTGATATAAGGAAAAATAACAAATTTTGCAGCTGTGCCCCTGAGACAAAGATAACCTCAGTAACAACTACAGGAGATTTTCACATTTAACTAACTCAGATAGATAGAGTAAGGTTGAAAATCTGTGAGATCTCCCTTTGATTTTTTTACGCTAGTTTTAAAGTAGTAGTAAAAGTCAACCCCATTATTTAATCGTGTTTGATTTCTTGATATATCCAAATGGACATAAATTGCAGTCAAGCTCCTGATCAACACTACTGTCCTCGTGGACTCTGTGTTGGCTTGTGTGTTAGTATTCAAACCTGTTATAAATCACTAAGTTGTATTGTTTAACACATTTTGTACGAACACATAATAGCAGTCTGCATTATGTTTTTTTCCTTCCTTTTTTATGTTGGGAAGTGCTATGTTTATTTATAAGGTGCAAGTAAAGTCTATGGAGGTAGTTGGGCTGGATGTTGTGCGAATGAAGCATGGGACTTCAAAATCAGAGACCAGGTGAGTCCTTGTGGTCAATTTGGTTACGGTTAGAGAAGACAGTGGTTTCAGTCAAATGTAAGTTAAGTCAACGCCCCTGCCAAATGCTTCAAGTCAGTGTTGATTTTCTCTCTGTATTTTACTTACGATGAACCCATGAAATGACAGATTGTCACTTAGTACATTGTTATTGATATAGCCACTATAAAAAAGAGAATACCACAAATTCAACATTCAATAACATTGTTGGACTCCTGTTTGACAGCTTAAAAATGCATCTCATCCACTGACTGTTCAGTGGGAGATTCAGACATGTTAAGCTGGTCTGGTTAATGTATCCTGGAGCCTGCAGCAGAGCTGAGCAGCGGACTACAGAGGCCTGGTAAACTCACTTCTTTCTAACTCTTCAAACCTGTAATCTTCAGACTAACAGACTGATGCTGACTCAAGTCTCATCACATAGAGTCGTCATAACCTCAGTCTACAAAAGGGTCATGGACTCTCATTTGTATATAAAAGCTTACTTACAGTGAGGTAGCTAACTCCTACATTTAACCTGCAGACGCCTTCCCAAATGCCCCTTCTAAAAAGAAATCAGCTATATAATGACTTCAGCAATGTATGGATGATTACTGCATTCTAACCTACTATATATTACATATAACCATACAAATCTTTCACAGTGTTCTAATACTAGTGTAAGATGCACAGTGTATGTTACCTCTGTGGACTAGCACAGTTCTCCCTCCAGTGCTCTCTGCATTCACTTTGAAACTAACAGAATCAGGTCTACGGTGGTAAATATTTCATTGTACCTTTCCATGTAACTGAACTAAAAAAAAGAGTGCAATGAGACACCTGGCTGTCATGCTTTAACTCTTGCTGAGGTTGTGGGAGTATGTTTACCTCTCTGCACTGAGCGCACAGTGCACTGTACCAAACCGAGAAAGGAAAACATGTCACTAAACGCAACAGGGAATTTAGAGAGCATCACTCTGTAGGCAAGTGATTTATATTCATCTTTTCATTGAATTTGCAAGAAATTATGTGATGATTGGCCTTGTACTTCATTCGAGATCGAAGACTTCAATAGTTGACCGGCTGAAAAGAAGCCGACTGAAAAATACCTCACCAGTTGACCTCGAAAATGTGGCAATGAATAGCAGACAGTGGCACTGATCCTCCGTGTCTACAAATGCGAGGGTGGAGAAGAATGACACTGAAAGCACCTTCCGTCTGCACTATGGA
This sequence comes from Anoplopoma fimbria, assembly GCF_027596085.1. Lineage (NCBI taxonomy): Eukaryota > Metazoa > Chordata > Actinopteri > Perciformes > Anoplopomatidae > Anoplopoma > Anoplopoma fimbria. The sequence goes on along the minus strand of NW_026554389.1, from coordinate 28,831 downwards.
GCAGAAGACATTACTGGCTATGGTGTTGTCAGCCGTTCAGCATCAGCTCCTTTGAAAATGAGGCTTTCAATCAATGCATGAAAAGCTAGTATCTCTGTGGAAAGAATGAGACAGAATAACTCATAACAGGGGCAGCGGCAGCAGTCCAGTGAGGAGGTTTTCTAAAGCAATGCCACCGTCTCTTTGTATCCATGCCATCAACCTCGCTGCGTTGTTTGTGGTACTGATGGTTTTATTGGCTGCTATCTGGCATATTTACAAGGATGACACTGAAGTTAGCGTGACCGGACTGTACTGTCGGATTGTATTGTTCCGGTTTTGTGTCTGCTTTATTTATGTAAATATTAATTCTTCAAATTCCTCTATCCATAATTCTATCACAATCGATAATTAGATATTGTTTATATCCAAACCAAGTCAAATGTTTAATTGTTAACAGAAAAGGACCACAGCAGGGATTTACACGTCACTTACAGGACCTATTTACTACTTATTGCATATCCTTAATTCGATTATTATTTTAATACCATTGATTAATGTGCTTCCAGGCAGCTATTGATCTCCATGAGTTTCCATGAATATCAAGTTGTGGACATACAAATGATTCAGTGCAGTTTATGTTTACAGAATTGTTAAAGTAACAACAATAAAGCCAAGGTGATGTGGACTGTGATGGATTGGTCGTTTTGTAAAAGCTGATATTTAGTTGTGATACTTAATGCAAGGCAACACTGATCAGAAGTCCTATAAGTGCAATAGATGAAATCCTAACAGCTAATAAGCTCACATTCAACAGATCTGTCTTTGTGACAAATTAAGAAAACTTCATCTGCAATGAAGACTCTGTGAATGGTTGAGCACTCTTTAAAAACCTAGTGAGAGGATTTGAGTTGGGATTGTTTTTTCCAACAGTCTGCAAGATGACTTTCATACTGTAGTGAAATGAGCAGAAAGTCTACCTGAGGGTTTGAAACAGAATGTTTTGGTTTGGACAATGGTGATCAGTCATTTTTACACAAAGGCAGTGTTGTGAATAATAGATCACTACTGATAATCAGTAGCAGTAATTGACTCATTATTACTAAGTCAGTACAAAAATAGTCAACTTTAGAGTTACAATCAATTGCAATATCACAAGAAGATCATTTTACCCTGATCTTTGATCAGATCTTTAGCTCTCCTGGTGCCTTTCACAGAAATAACATAGCTCCCACCTCGTACATAGTTCTAGTTTATTCTGAAGTGTGTATATTAATGTGCATTCATGAGGTTATGTGTGTGCATGTCAAACCATTTAGTGCTTCTATGTTTTGTCCACCTTCCTGTTTCCCACGAGGAGGAATGTTCCAGCCTGTTATTAGCAAAGCTGGAGTTTTGAATAGCGGCCTTTATGGAAACAGGTGTCGGTTCCTGTAAAGGAGCACCTTATCCTCCTTACTTCTGCCATTAAGAGCACACAGTACCTCCTGCAGCCTGCAGCATTTCCTGGGTAACAAATGAAACCTTATTCAAGAATATTGCATGACTAACACTGCCAGTTTTTATATTGGGCTTCTGAGCATTTGAGATCACAAGAGGTTGCTTACCAACCATTTTAGACTATAAAAGCTGCAACAGGACACACCCTCATCCAGATGCAATGTCTTTTTCAAAGCTAACCCCAATTTGCTCCCCGGGTGCTTCTTAGCAGCCCACTGCTCCTCCGGGATGGGTTAAATGCAGAGAATTGTAATTTCCCCATTGTGGGACTAATAAAAGATTGATTATTATTATTATTATTATTATTATTATTATTATTATTATTATTATTATTATTATTATTATTATTATTATTATTATTATTAAAGGAAAACAGTCAGCTTTTAAATATATTGTTCCTCTGTAAGAAAGCGATGGGGTTCACTATTTAGAACAACATGTGATTTACATATTTCATGTTTTACCATTTAGTCTACAATTCCAATTATTGTGGCTGTGTGGATCTGCATTGTCGATTGCAAAACCTAAATGATTTCACAACAAATTTTGATTTATAAGATAATACTAACAATACTACTTGTTTTCTCAACATGGTGATTTAAGAACACCACTCTCCACTGTCAAAAGTGAGTGTGAGAAGCTTTGATAGTTACAAGTGTGACCCTGATTGTCTCAAATTCAGCTACAAAATTTGTGACGCTTGGTCAGTGCCCCATCACATCTGATACCAACGCACTGAGGCACCCTTTTGCTTTCAACAAACTGCAGTGTAAACCCATCTGTGTCATTATTAGACGCTCAGATAAACTGATTCGTACAAAGAGCAAGAGAGTCCACACAGGGAAGGAGGGAGTGGAGGTGGATGGGTCAAACAAACACTGACTTTCAGCCAGGAGACCGCTGTTCATGTCCTATGTAAAACTAATAGTCACACCACGTCAGTCAAAAGGAAGATATTAAAGATATTAGTATTTGTTAGTCATTAGTATTATAATGGGTAGAAGAGAGAATATGTTACAACTATTCTGCTATTACATTTATTGACTAGTTAGACAGACACTTATTAAAGGTAGATATATGTTTACAGTGGCGGAATGTAACTAAGTACATTTACTCAATTACTGCACTTAAGTACAGTGTTGAACTTGTACTTGTACTTGAATATTTCTATTTAATGCTTACTTGCCCTAGGTATACCGTGGTATAGTTGTTAGCACTGCCCCTCATATCAAGAGGGGCCTGGTTCTATGCTGGGCTGGCTGGCCCTTCTGTGTGGAGTCGGCATGTTCTCCCCCTGTCAGTGTGGGTTTTCTACAGCTTCCTCCCACAGTCCAAAATTATATTTGGGGCTACATACAAATTATTCAGGGTTAAGCCCTAGCAAAATTACCCGACAACACCACTTCCTCTAACTAAGTAGTTGTGCTGCAAATTCCTAACGTCCTGTGAAGATGGAAGTTTATTTTGAAAAGACACTATGTATGTACCAAGTGGAAACTGACACACCGTCCTTGACGCATCCTTCCTTAACCGACACTAGAGGGGAACCTAGAGCGTCATAGTTTTAGGACCACTGACCAAGCATTGTATTGGATAAGTTGGGGATGAGAATGCGTTGTGAGTTCAGTTGTTAAACTCAGGATCCTGTACTTCCTTACACACACATCTATTTCTGACATAAATAAACTGAATTGAACATAACAAATAACACTTTCAAGGGTTGACTTGCAGAGTAGCACTCAAATTAGTTTTGTGCACAAATCTTTCGTCAATATGCTTCGTTACAGTAGAAGATGAATGTGAACAGAATGTTCAAAAAGAGAGATGAAAAAAATGCTCTTAGTATTACTGTTATGCAAAAAACTCAAAACGCAATAGTCTGCACTCTTCTCACACTCTGGCATTTGTCTTACTTTTGCAGATTTGCAAAGCCCAGCCTCTGCCATTTGTTTAGCTCTAGGCACTGACAACTCTTAAGGTAAATAATGATGTAGCTGATTTCTTCTGACAGGACTCTGTGTCTCTGCTCTACATTTGCATGTTTTGTGTTTATTACTGAAAGAATGAGAGCCCGCGGTGTACTGTCAGGGCTATTTTACTTGGTCAGATCATAATGTGCACAGTGCCCGGCTCTAAAGCCCCCCTGCTCCCCGCTCTTCATATTCATGTAAAGGGATTAATACACATCTCTCCTGAAACAATATTTCATTCAATTTATGAAAAGTTATACTTTTAAATATAAAACCATTATAAAAACACCGAATACTTAAGTACCAAGGCTCTGTATTTGTGTTCACAATATAATTAATAACCCTGTCCCCGAAGAGCACGAACACATCCAGCTCCCCTGTCTGCAACAACACATTCAACTGCTGAATGAATAATCATTCTAATATCTTTGAAGGGTAAACAGTTGCCGAAGTAGCAAAATAAGAGAATAAAACTGCTCTTTTTCCTGGTTCCCTCCATTCATATGGCATTGTTTTGCAATAGCAGCTTGTGAGAGTCTCAGCTTTCATATCGTCCTCTGTTTAAAGCAAATGGCTTGGCTCAGTGTTAACAAGCAACAGCGTGGCTGTGATCATCTGCGGTGCATACTGTACTAATGAGACCATTACAGGGAAGCAGAAAGCCCCTGGCTCACAGATGTCACCATGCCACATGTGCTCTGCTGTAACCAACAGTGCGGCTCAGTCACCTCGCTGTTTTAAAGAGATACAGTATGTCACTTTTTCACTCTATTATTAAATATATGGGAAATGTGACATATCTGAACATCCCAAAACAAATCTAGCCAATAATAATCATAAATGTAATAAAAGCCTGTTAGTTGATACGGGACATATAAACCTGCAATCTTGATTTTTCAGGGTAGTAGAACAAGCTGAACAAGTCCAATATTTAGCTCTGGTTTGGTCTCCGTGTCTTTAGCTGCTAAATGCTCCACCATGTTCACCAAGTGTTCTCTATCTGTGTTTGTCTGCTGTTCGCTGCTGAGCAGGTAGAGTACAATGGCTTTATCAACTATTCTGACCTTTTCATTTCACACAGGAGTTTACAGAAAAAGGTTTTACCATGTGGCAAATACATAAAGACTATTTATTGAATAATCACAAAACACACTAAATCCTGATATATATTGTTATAAAATGTTCGATATCGGGAAAGAAGATTATGGCCTTACCTCCCAGTCTTAACCTGCATCAACTCCTTCCCTCCAGTACTGTTAAATACTAACTAAGAAGTACAAGCATGTGTATTAAATACTATGTACTATTAGTACATACACTCATTCAGTAAGTAGTCAGACTTACATAGAACTGTTGTGTTTTATAGAGATGGAAATTATTTTCCTGCTTTTCATTTTGCTACAATATAGTTTATCATAAAATATAGAAATTGTACATTGGAATTTGAATTCTTGCGAATTCTTGCGCTGCTCTTGGGTGTCACACAGAGGAAGACAGGGACAAAGTGAAACTGGAAACTTCTGGGTTCTGTTCCAGGTGCAATCAAAAAAATCTCATTGACACTAAAGATCCAGCCAAGTAGAGCCGTTCTAAACAGAATGTCAGCAGATGTTCGTTGATAAATCCAAAACATGTAGTGTTAGGGTTATTGATATCCAATATTTAATAATAGCAACATTTCATTTTCCAATTTACCACTTTTCACAAGCCCAGACTCTCTAAGGTTATTTGTCAGTATAGAGTGACTAACAAGGTGGCCAGTCATGTGGCCTTATAACAGAAGACAGATCTTTATCCAGCAACTGCTTTTATTTTTCCTCCTCTTTATGAGAGTCACAAATGGGTCCAGTGCCTTAATAAGATGCTAGAGTAAATGTTTAAGATTCATCCTGTGTATGAATATGGAACATGGAGTAAACCCGAGGAAAATGTTTTACCATTTCTGAAAGATCGACTAAGCAAACTTTCATCACCTTACACCTCTGCTTATGTTCATTCCTTTCAATTAGATAATTGACACACTAAAGATGTTCTTCCCAAAGTTAAATCTTCATGCAGCGTAATCTTAATCAGACTCAATGTTTAAATATGCAAATGAGGAACTATCTTATTAAATATGTACTGATTTGCAAATGTTTTCCAAAACATAAATCTGAACATTGGATGAAGTCAGGTTTAAAATTATTGTTTCATCTTGTTGACATATAAGAGTGTATCACTCCATAAATCAGAACATAATTAGAAATGATTCCATTTTCACTATGTTTTTAGTAATGAAATGTTCTATAAAATCTGGGTATGAATGTTAATAGAACAAAAAAAACGAGAAAATGGAGAAAAGGGAAAAAATTAAGACTATTCATAATAACAGCAACAGTAGATATAATATAATCATGATAATGCAAGCACTAATGTTATCAATAGTCATAGTAATGTCATTAATAACAATAATGGTAGCAGGCCCAGTATAATTTTTTTTGTATTTCAAGTTTTCTGAAATGTAGTGTTAAAATATGCAAACTAGTCATTATATAAGGGTTAAAATAAAGTGTGTTAAAATAAAGTGTTAAAATAAACACGAACTAGTGTATTGATGTTTTCTTTCCATTAGTCTGAAGCTTTGTTATGGAAGCCAAAAAAAAACCCAGAATCTCAAAGTAATGTTTTTGCCTGGTGCCTCCTTTAACACTGCAATATTTACATTTTTAGTTCTACTATAGTACACACGATTTACAGTCATCACTACAGTTACTTGTCTACACGCGTGAACCTTTTAGAATAATGCTCATGAGACATATTTCAGTAAAAAGACACCAAAACCGAGAAGAATCAGCAACGAGGAATCTGCAAAAACAAAAATCCAAACACTTGGATTGTCTGTCAGATACTGATGTAGTAAACTCAGGCACACAATTCCTAGTGTGGTGGTTTGTTCACTTCCTTCTCATTTGTTCTCCTTCCTAACTATAATTTGGGCTTGTCTGGGTAAAATTTCTGCTGAGCTCAGTCAGCTTGCCCGGGCAACTCAATATCTATCTATCTATCTATTTTTTTGAATATAGATCCAACGCAGAGGACATGAAACAGGGATTTAAATCACAGAATCTTACAAACAAGTTGTTTCTCTTGTTCTCTTCGTTACACACATACGTACTTGGACCAACACAAAATGAGCCATTTATTTTGCTGCTGCCACTTAGCATCAAACCATCACCCCCTCCCTAACTTCTCCCAAACAGCTCTGCTGATGTCAAGCGGCAGTCTAAAAGAGAGCCAAGCCTGTCAGAGTCCTAATCGTTGTGGAGAGGCCCTTGGCTCTGTATGCACAGCAGACGACAGCCTCAATTACACAGGTGTATACAGTCTGCCAGTACATGAGAGGGGAGCAGACAGGCCCTATTCTCTGGACAAACACTAGTTCTGCGCCATCGCTGCTGGATCGATGCGTTTCTGTGAGCTGGATCTGGAGGCTGTGGCGGCAGTGGTGACTGGAAATAAGCCGAAGAAGGAGAGATGAGATGTTGACAGAGGAGGAAATGAGACATCGTCTAGGAAATGAGGGTGCTGATGCTTTTTACAAACCCAACTTGTCAAAGGCGGTGAGCTGTGTTCTTATTTCCCAAATAACATTGTGACATAAATATACGATCAGATGACAGATGAGTGTGTAAATATAGAGCCATGATCATAGCCGAGACAGCTTCTGTAGCTGGACTGTTATGGACTGTTGTATCCAAAACATTCCCATAAACCACAGAATAAGTCATCTGCCAATGTCTCCCAAACATGATCAATGAATGTGTAATGGTTGGTGAAATGGTTGGGGTTTCTAAAACATACTTAGAGGTGTATGGTATGAGCTTGGGAGCATTTCAAATGCCTCTTAATTCTCTCAAAATGGCCACGCCTGAGCCGGCAGCTTGTAGCTAACGGCGCTAACAGCACTAACAGCTCTAAGGGTCGAGGACTGGTTTTATTACATCAGGAGGGAAATATCTCTCTCATATCAGTTCAAAGAATGCTCAGTAGTCAGCATGTTTTTTGTTTTGTTTTGTGCTTTTTCATTTTAACACTAACCTATTTATAATTAATTTATTTCCTAGAAGCATTTAAAACAGCGCATAAACAATAGTAAAGACATAATTGATAAAGACCAATTACAGTAAAACTTACACAGAGCCACCAGAACCCCTCAATAGTGTTATGCATCTGAATCCAAACCCCCCATGATAAAAGCTAATTTTGTAAAACAAAGTGATATTTTCAATATTATTCACCGAGGTTAATGTGGTTTAGCAAAACCCTTTTAAATATAATACCCAACAATACAACACCACAGCAAACAGCATCATCAGATTAGCTACTCTAACAACTCTCTAATGGTAGGCTATAAGTAAAAAACACATTATAGGCTTCGTGAAGCAAATGTTTTTTATATATCACTCTGTAGTTTTCATTGGTTTATAAACCTCTTTTGTTACACGCCAATCCACCACCCTGACATTGAGCAGTGTTCAGTGTCCAGTATGAGCATGATTACAACTGGGCAACCTTTTCGCCCAGAGCCCCACAAACCAACAGGAACACTATCCTGCCCCAAGGCTGCTGTTTGAAGGTTAGTTTTTGCTAATTTTATGAAGTTTGTTTTGTTTAAGGATATGCATCTGCACATGAAACAAAATAAATATTTACTTCGACCATGGAGTGTATAAAAAAAGTTTTGGGCCGTCACAGTCTAGTTTTTTTGCAACCAGAAGTGACAGGAGAGGGTGGAACTAAGAAAAATCGAACTCTGGATAAGACATTTTAAGGCAATTTTTTTTTTTACATTAACTATCAAGAACTGAAAACATACTGTGAAAGGGTTAAAGTTGGAAGATGAAAACATTGAAAAATCCCAGACCGGACAACGCCCGTGATAACGACCTGTCAATCACCCCTCCTTAAAGGTACAATGTTTGCTGAGATGATATATCAAATGGGAAGTAGGGTCATTTTCTTATAGACTTCTTTACAATCAGACTCTTATTGATGGTCAGTAGAGAGAATACGTTTAAGATACTTCCTCGTTGGCCTTACTTTTCAGAACCTTAGTTTGTTGCCTGATTTGGACACAATGTCGCTCTATAAGACAGGCAACAGATCAGCACACTGCTCACAGCTGATTTCATTATCAGAGGAATAATTATATTGATGCCATAAAGTTTCCTACAAATATTCTTGGTCTTCATAGATGAATTCCATTGACTTTGCTGATTGATTATTGTTGTTCATTTCACAGCAGCAGGTCAAAGTTTCCAGTTAACCAATGAATTAGGTAATGCCAATGAACAGACATACATGATCCAAGATGATGAATCCTACTAACTTTGGTGATCCACTGCTTTTTCTCTCATGCCACCAGCAGGTTGGAATAGTTTGGTTTAGACTTAATATTCACCTATTTCACTTATGGATGGATTTGCATGATGTTTGGTTTTGAGGATGAATTGTAAAAACTTGTGTATTGGCACTGCCTCACAGACACTTTTAATGTTCTTAATTGGTGAAAACAACCAAACAAACCTGCAAATGGACTAATTTCCACAGAGGAATAGATAACCTGGGGCCTACAGGGCCCTGGGCATTCGCTTGTGTTGCTATGTTGATAATCTAACCTTGCCAGCTACAATAGTAGCCCTTCAACTAACAAGCCTTAATAAATATTTTCATAAGGCAGGCTGTTACAGTATAGTTATATTAAATTGAGTGTTTGATTTTATATAAAGTGATTTGTTGGTCAACTCCTGCGGACCATCAAATCAAATCCTCACTGGCTTGTATCAATCAGTGGCCGTTACATGCATTATGAGCTGCATGGTTTATTAATATTATTGTGAAGCATGCAGGCAGTGAGAGAGCTGGCAGAGAGCTGTTTAGGCCCAGACGAGGCACCAAGCCAACATAACGCAGATTGGCCATTGATTTACAGGAAATATCCCCAGGTGCCCCAGGCGAGATGTTGAGTGACAACTGCAACATGACAGCTATCAATTAGAATGTGCTAAGTATTAATGCAGCAGCTTAGAATTGTTTTGAGAATGAAGGCAGAATTAAGTGTAACTGTGAACATAATTAGATTTAGAGAATGTTCTATTGTGAGATTCAGAGCCAAATGAGAGACATTCAGCTCGTTCTGTGACTATTGGCGTCACGGCATGTTATTCAAAGACCGATACACCAGAGAGCTGAAGCGATGACAGGGTGTGGGATGTGATGGTGACACATAAAGCAGGTGCAGCTCAAAGCACATCAGATCCCATTTGCATCCTCTCTAATTTAACTCAGCTCTGTCATGAGAAATCTCAAACAGGGGAGGAGACAGAGATAGTGTAAAGCAGATGTATGCAGCCTTCAGGAAACCAGCTTTGACTGACAGAGACGAGGGTAAACACTTCACAGGCACGGCGTACGCTTCAGAGGGAATGCTATGCAAAGAGGGGATAGACGGAGAAAAGGGAAAATGAGAGTGCTCCACCCCTCGCCCCCTCAGCTATTCTCAGGAGGTGTCAGGAGCTGTGTGTAAAGAACCCAGCGCCCCCATTTCCTGTGAGAGGGAGCAGCGCTGAATTTTGATAACACTCATTTCCAATTGAGCGCTTCAAAGAGGAAAAGGCTTGGAGACAATTAGAATGAGAGCGTAGCCTCGGAACCCTGAATAGCCCTTGATGAGAGCAACGGGCGAGTTTGGATAGGTTAATCAGCCGTAATCGGAAAGCAGGTGTTGAACACGCAATCCTCCACCCCAAATTATATGATCGTCACATTCACAAAAGTGCGTCTTTTAATTAAACACAGTGTCCTTTCCCGCTGTCTTTTCCTTATTCAGAAGCGTGAAGCAGCGCTGATTGCATCAGATCAGTGACACCAGGAACAAATTGCTTTTCTGCCGTGGCAGGGATGATGAAGGGGGTGGGAACAGCGTGTACACACGTGTGTGTGTGTGTGTGTGTGTGTGTGTGTGTGTGTGTGTGTGTGTGTGTGTGTGTGTGTGTGTGTGTGTGTGTGTGTGTTTAGGGGGAGAAGGGGAGAGATTTGATTAGCATAGGAGAGGCACAACGATGACTTTAATCTGAAGATGATGCAAAAAGTTCTGTGCAAAATCATCTTTTCAAGCCATTGAAAGATGATTTCAAGTTTCAGCTCACACCCAGGCATCATGCTTAAATTGTTTAAAGTGTCTTAGCTTAGATGCTAACAAAAGGGAATCTAAAATTGGAATGTTCTCTCACTTGGCCAAACACGTTTTTTGTTTTACCATTATATCCTGTAATAAGTCCACAAACAAGCCTTTGGATGCAAATAAACCCTTCATTAGTTGTTTTACTATTAGTCAATCTAAGAATGCAAATGGTCAGATCTTACAACAGGGTGTCCAGGGTGTGAAGAAAGAATGAAATTGAATCTATAAAGCACTGATCAGACTGAGCATGTTGTAGCAGCCTGGGGGACCTTTTTGAAATAGTTTTTATAAGAGTGAAGCATTTTGCACGTTTCTTTTGCGTTGCTAACCGCCTTGTGTTTTGACAGGAGCGTTGTGAACGCATAAACTTGAAAAAATTCCAACTTAGAGCAGAAAAGCTCCCTTGATATCATTGTGTGAAGGGAGTGTTTTCTCTTTGTGATCACGTTGGCTGGATACTAGGAGTTTCATAACTTTAACAACTGAATACACATGACCTGAACAGAAAAAAAATGATTCTTCAGATTATTTTTTTCATTTAATCAAACTTTACTATTGACTATTAATGAGCATACCATTTATGGTTTGTGTAAATGTTAGCGCTCATTCTGTGGTAAAATAATTGATGCAGCACCTGCAAAAAGACTCAACAAAGAGTCAGTGTGGTGGTCCTTCCTTTTTCAACCAGCAAAACGCTCTCTGTCTGATCAGGGCCTCCTAAAGGGTGACTGTTCTTTCTGCATCAGTGTAGCACATTGTCTCAGGGTTCACCCTTGAACTATAAAGTAAGATGCACACTCATACTGCAGAGCCACTCCCATTGACAATTAAACATGCTGGCTTGGAGGTGTCTGTGTTATATTGTTAGCGTAGCATTGAAGTGTATCATACTACTGACTGATAATGTCGGGGGGCCCGCTGAATATTTTTCTATCATGGGTCACAGTGTAACAAAACACACAGAAGGTATTTAGAAATAAGACACAACCCATACAGGATTGAATAGGGGTGGGAATCTTTATGCACCTCACAATTTGATTCCGATTCAGAGGGCTACAATTCCATTATAAAGCCATTATCGATTCATCTTGATGCATCAAAATTTGCATATATATATATATAAATTATTTATTTTTTTTTTCTCACTGGGAATATCTGCTATTTTTAAAACTCTGCATATTTGTCATGATTCATAATTAACAAACAGATGAATTTGAAGTTGTTTTGCACCCCACAGGGCCATAGAGGTCATAATCAGCCGTGCCAGAGCATCAGTTTAGATATATTATCAGACTCAATGGAACACATCGTTGACTGAAACAGAAACTCATTTATCAACATCATACATGTGCAACTGTTTGAAGACTAAAACAGAGCTTGATATCGAGAGGACTCCAGCCATGCTAGTTGCTCTGTGAGGTTGTACTTACACTTAATGTTCACATCAGCATGCTACTTTCAATAACTACGCAAGCATTTCAGTGATGAGCAGGTATAATGTTTAACATATTCACTGTGTTGGTTAAGCGTGTTATCATCTAAACTTGTGCTCATTCTCATTCTGCAGTTATAGGTCACCATCCAAAGTAGATGAAAAGCCATGGCTAAAAACTTTGGCCTCTATATGATAATTACAAACAGAACAGAAGGTCTATCTAATAGTGTCTTGTTCACTTGGCTACTACGGACACCTGGACCGAATAAGATCTAACAAAGCCAGGAGGACTAATGACAGTATTGTTCTTTCGGACAGGCCCCAGGAGGAGCATCTAATTGATGAAGTCTGTTCAGATTCCACACCTGATCAATACCAGCACATAGTTACTGACAAGCTCAAACTGCTCTGGGCTAGCTCTCACTTGCCTATCATTTTAATGAGCACATACCAGACCTCAGCTAATATCTATGAGCCAATGTTGTAAGCGGTTTGGTTCTTGCTTCGATTATTTTTGTTTTGAAAGCAGGGTTACAGTGTCACATAATGATTTTACATTCTGAGGAAAAATCATACAAATTCCACATGCTTTATCTTTGCTGCGAAGGTAATGATGAAAATAATGTGTATGAAAACTCTAGCTATCAGTAACTATCACTACTTGGGTTTTGTTTTTTATTTATTCATTCATATTTTTTAAATACCGAATTAATGTAACAATTATTCTAACCAAAATTTTCTGATTAATATTTCAATATTCTATTCAATCATCTTCTCTTCAAAACACGTAACAATATAATACATCATATTTGTCAGATGCCTGACCCCAAAAATACTGGATATCTAGTCCAAAAAGATTAATTTAATCATTGTATGTCATAGCAATCCCTTCCGTGAGATCATTTTTACTGAGGACTAACAACTTAAATTTGTAATGACATGGATTGATTTCATCATAGCATAGTAAACTGTTTAGATTGTCACTGGCGAATGTATTTTTGCATTAGTGTGCGTCAAGGGAAATAACAGTCTATAAAGTTAGTTAAGGCCATTTTATCATATATATATATATATATATATATATATATATGCAGAAATTAATTTTAAAATGGGGCCAACTACTAAAAAAAAATCTCGGGGGAATGCATGCTATTACCTTTTACCAATCCTTGTGATGTGCTGACGAACATTATGCGAATCAATTCCCCTAGCCTACTCCTGTAGCTTACTTACAGTTACCAACTTAAATTTTTACAATTTCTATACAAAATATTGTATTCATGAAAAAAAATGGTCACAACCAATCAAATTCTTGGCAGTGTGGATGGGACTCTAAAACTGCATTTTGACTGTAATATGTTGGCAGGGCAGATTAACCCATTGATGGAGCTGTGGTGCCCCCAAATGTGTCTGCTTATAATAGATTAAGAACTAAAAATGTCAATAGTATGCACTATTTAAGCATAATATCAACTAAAATACTTCAGATGAAAAGGAACGATGTTGGTATCAACTTAAAAAATCACCAGGACAAAAACAGATACACAATTTAACAAAAAGTGAAAGCTGTGTTAGCTTGTGGCTCAGTTGCAAGGCCGGGTCGTCCGTCAATCAGAGGAATCAGTTTTTTGATCCCCGGCTCCACTAGTCCATGTCGCTGTGTCCTTGGGCAAGACACTTTATGTTTCTCCCGCCAGCTGTGGCTGCAGTGTGTGTATGTGTATGAATGTTAGTTAGAGTCCTGGTGGGCAGGTGGCACCTTGCCTGATAACCCCTGTCATCAGTGTATGAATGGGTGTGAATGTGTGAATAATGACATGAAAAAGCACAATGCACGTACAGTCTATTTACCATTTAATGTTTAGCCTAAGTTAGCAAAACGACTTCAAGCAAGAAGAAACTACTATCCTGGCTCCATTTTGAAGCCTTAAGTACGGCATTTTGGCCTCGGCCATCTTGGATTCTTACAACCAATGAATGAAAGTGACCATATTTGGAATGCGGAGGAGTGACGTAGAGACGCTATATATGCTCTGGTAGCAGTAGAGACCTGTCATTCACAGGGTAGCCCCGCCCTAAAGAACACCCTGCTTTATGGTCTATTTGACTCTAAATGGACCATAATTTACGAAATGAACATCATGCTGTATTGAAGAAGACTTGAAACTAGAGATTGAGACCATAAAATCATGTTTACAATGTTTACTGAGGGAATAAATCAAGAGAGAAGTAGAGTCCTTTTCTCATAGACTTCTATACAACCAGAGGAGTTGCCACCTGATGGACAGTAGAGAGAATGCAGCTTTAAGACATTTAGCATTGGCTTATCAAAACCAGTGGAACTGTCCCTCTTACTCAGACCACTCCTATCTTTAAATTCAACCTTTTATTCGATCTTAACCACTGAGTTTTGTGACTGTATCTTGCATGGTGTTTGATGCTATCACGGTGACAAAATCTGTTCACAGACAGACAGACAGACAGACATATAAACACCTGGCAAAGTACGCAAACCTCCTCTGTGGTAGCTTCTGCTACAGTAGAGGTCTTCAGGAACACATTTAGCGATGGAGACTCACACAGGCTCACAAGATAAAAACAAGCCCCCCACACACACACACACACACACACACACACACACACACACACACACACACACACTTTAAACCCCCAGCCAAAAATGGCATCACAGCTTATGTGACCCAATCACATGATGGTCTCTAGTTTACTATTACAATTCTTGCTTTGGCCAGCAGCCCTGAGCAGCCCCTTCCTCTAGAATCTGAAGGCTGTGATGTGTGTATGTCTGTTTGGTGCATTGAGTTGTTGCTGTTGTTGGCTTAAAATATAGCCCCTTTAGCCCAGTCAGCCTTGCAGCAGCCATTAGTTTGAGGCAGCTCTCCCAGCAGAGCGCTGACAATGATGACAGGCCTCGGCAATGCAAGCAGGCCCCAAGGGTGGGACTCCGGGGGCATCCCGTGCTCTGGGTCAGCCAGGGCTAACATATTTATCTGGGCAGTAATCTGAAGGAAAAAGGACAGAGTACCTGACCCCTTAACCTCAGGGACATCATCAAAACAGCTCCTATTTCAGTTCCACTGTAACTCAGTGTTGCTCCATTCCTGCTCTCAGACAGCACAGATTGCCATTACTCAGCAGAGAGAGAGCTGATGAATAACAGAGCAGCAATCAGCAGGTGTAGTAGTGAGGGTACAGTGTTAAGGAGAAGCAGGGCTGATCACTCATGGATCTGAGGTCTGAGTTAAAACTCTCCAAAATCTGAATCGTCCCCTCACTACGGACTCTGTCTGCACATTGATCTACTCATCACTGTTATAGCAATGCTCACAAGTGCTACAGGGTTAATTGTTTTAATGCTGTTCTTCAGTAATATCAATATTTTTACATTTTCAAATTAGTTCCAAATTGCAAATTTTTAGGGAGCATAACAATAATTTTACATTATTTAGCAACAAGACTAGAGTACCAACTGGACAAAATCAGCAATTGCTCCAGGATTCCAGATGAATGTGATTTAATAGGGATTAATTCATAAATGCATTTTATTTTTCAAATATGTACTACTAAACCACGTAAACAACTAAAATATTAAGGGCTGTGATGAAAGTCCTGTGCATCATTACTGAGGGTTTTTTTGGCTTTAAGAATTAATGGTCACTTTTTAAGTTGATATTGTGCTTACATGGTGCTTGATGTGTTTTTTCCAACTACAAAACTACTTGACCACCCTTTTTGAATGCTATCATCCAATTGAATGGCTGTTATTAGTGTTAATCACTACTTTGATGCTTAAGACTGAACCTATACCACGCTGTGAAAGGGAAAGTGGGTATTGTGAATTATAAACAAAACAACTTTAGATTAAGGCATCAAAACTACTAAAAAAATACTATGAAAATATTTAAGTCCAAAGACATGCAGCTTAGGTGCATTGAAGACTCTAAATTGCCCGTAGGTGTGAATGTGAGCGTGAGTGGTTGTCTGTCTCTATATGTCTGCCCTGCGACAGACTGGCGAACTGTCCAGGGTGTACCCTGCCTTCGCCCATTGACAGCTGGGATCGGCTCCAGCACCCCTGTGACCCTTAACTGGATAAGCAGGTTACGGAAAATGGATGGATGGATGGATATTTAAGTTTGGGTTTAAATAAGTAGGCTTGTTAGGTAAGTTAAAAAAAAGTAAGTTAAAATAACTTGACGGGCCGACTTTTGTTTTACACAGGGTATGAATAGCGATCTCCTGGGTGAAAGTCCTGTGTTTGTTTGGCAAAGCCATCCACCCTGTCCTCCTCCCTACATGGACTTAACGCTGTTTATACTTAGTCACCTAATGTCCTCCTTTTCTCCAGTCATAATTACTTCGCCCATCTTCTGAACCAAAATACAAAATACAAAAGCTATTTTCCACAGGGCGGCATCATAAATGTATCTGGCTATGCTCAGCCCATCATCCATCTTAACTTTAAATTACTGCCTTTAGAATATTTTCCTATCCTCCACTAAGCCATTGATGACAAGTCATTGAAGGAGGTTAATACTGACTTATTGTGTGATCCTGAGTCATTTCACTATATCTTTTTCAAAGTATACAAATCAACTTAATAAAATGTTAAATTTGAGCTGTGGTATCCATCACAGTGAACATCATGTCTACTTGTATGTCTGTTGAGTTACTGTTGGTGGCTGTAAATGCAGATTAATTTGAAAGGCTTGTGCTGTATTACATGAAGATCACTGTGAGGTTCCAATCTGATAAATATTTTTTTTACGATAGAGATGAATGGAAACAATTGGCTTCCTGGAGAGCAGGGAAAACAATACATAATGGGAAACACTGTATAACACTCTTTGGAAGATGGTAAATTTGTAATAACTGGGATAAAACATGCACTAAACCAGATATGTTTTCAACATATCTCTGCAGGAAAACTGTCCACCTTCAAGAAATGTCAGAGGTCAAGGTCAACTACAGACCATCACCCCTGAAGTCTGCAGAGATCAAAAAAAAAAGGACAGTCCAGCTAACATCTGCCAAACTGCTACCCCAAAGATCCATTTATTACTCTAGGCGTTTTATGCAGCTCTAAGAGAACACACTTTTTTGCATCAGTGACAGTTAGGAGTTTTGAATCAGGTTCATACCAAGAAGAAGCAGCCAGATGAAGAAGCTGCAGGGTCCTGGCACTGCTGATTACAGGCTAATGACGGGGGCAGGGGGAAGGACGGCTATTGGTAATGTGAAGTATCACTTCCCTTGGGTGATACTTGTCTATTAGAGCCAGAATAGCATCTCATAAAGTTGATTAATCTCAACAGAGCTGATGATGGATGGACATTAAAGACTGAAGACTTACTGCACATGCACACAACCTGGTCTGATCTCATAGATCAGATGCTTTACGATCTGCTGCTGTACATTACTAAAACAGAGGGTCTGTTGTTGAAATAAAATGTGGAAATCTGCGACACGCAAGTCTTTACCTCTGCAATCATATCGCATCCACTGGTAGGTAGATTTTTACACAACCAGGTTATGAGCCAAGCATAATGTTTAAAGCGACAACATCTCTTTTTTTAATTTCTACCAACATTTCCTGTGACACCAAACATGGTCAGGCTGAGTTTTGTGCAAATATGTCTATAATGATACACAAGTGGGATCAAGTGTGCACACATCATTCTTGCACATAGTGATAATGAGGTGTAAAAAATGATACATAAGGCTGATATTTATTTTTAACCGGATGAACCAGTGAAGCAATAGAAAAACAGGGTCTAATCAGGGTTATGAATATTTCACTCAGTATGAGGGTCATACATTGTGGAAAATAATGCTATTTGACTTAAAAGCATTAGTGTTGAAACCTCTTTCAAGTCTCACGATGGTCAGTGCTGGGCCTGGTAATAAGTAATGTTAATGTGTGCTCAGTTTTGTCAGATTATCTATGTTTGTTTAGTTACAGAAATATTAAAAATATTTGAGCCAACTTTCCAATGAGCATAACCTTTTACAGGGCGAGAAATGGTTTATATGTTGTCACTAAAGGTCAATTAATGGTAAATAAAGCATGTATTAATGCTTTATAGCTGAGTTATCGATTTAAAAATGGCTGATCTGCGGTGGATGCAAAATAACGCAAAGCGTGTGTATTATAGTAAGAAATGGTAACTGAAAATATCTATATGATGTGAAGTCAGGAAGCTTCATATTAATGTTACATTACATTACATTACAGTCATTTAGCAGACGCTTTTATCCAAAGCGACTTACAGGAAGTGTATTCAACATAGGTATTCAAGAGAACTACTAGTTGGCTACACTTAAGAATATATGTTTGCACAGAAGGAGGACTGTTGAGTTTGTCCCATTCACTGACATTGGAAGTGTATATGGAAGGGAATGAGTAAAGCTCCGAGGAACCTCTTGACCTCTGACCTTTGATGAAGGGGCTTCAACGTTTACCCCTGCAGACTGGGTCCATTTTTGTAACAACCATTATTGTAACAAACACATACACTCACAGGTGACTTACTGCCTTTTGCTGTTTGCTTAGCACCCCATTAATAATAACTTGACTATTAATGGCTCACTGACCGGAGAGGTTCTTCACAGCTGGTCAACCACCAAGTTGTTCTTATTTATAGCTTAGAACTATAATGAGAAATACAACTTATAGATCATTTGTAGTGGGTGTCAGACGAGAGTGCCACTATTTTTTTCTACTCCCAGGTCCTTTTTGATCATGCCATGCATATCACAGATTACAGATTACATGTTGTATTTTATGTGTAATTCCACTGCTGGAAGTGCACAATGAAGTGATTAAAAAGATAAATAATGAAATGTAATGCAAGAGTTTACAGTTTTTTTTACGATTTGCTGAAGGATGATTTTGAAAAGTTTCAAAACACCACACACTATTCACACAACCACACACACAAGTAGCAAAACACCTGGGCCTCAATAATTGTGCTTTATGTGTCATTTTAGTGTGTAAGCAATCGTTAAAAACCATAAAAGTAGTAGAACCTAGAAGTTGTTGAATGTTCTTTCTCTGTATTTATCTCGTTGGTCTGTCTGCCAGTGATTTTACCGTTGCTGTCCATATCTGATATAAATTACATTAATGCACATCTTTACTATCTTCTCACAAATATTCTTGTTCTCATACTGTGAATTTTTGTATTTTTGTATGTATTATAATTCTGTTTTTGCAATTTTGGGGATTTTATATTGTCTCTCGACTTTTGCACTGTATATGTTGTTACACACCATAACGGCAAGACATATCCCATGTACTTGCAACCTATTTTAAATAATAATACATTCTATTATGTAACTCACCTCCTAACTGTCAAATCATAAAATCTTTAAGTATTGGGGCAAAATGCAGCGAGCAGCTCAATCCATCTATGTGACAACTAATCGCCGGCTTTATGCACTCACTATCATGTCAGCAGCCAGACTATAGCCCTGAACATACAAAACTAGTCAACACATTTTTCGGGTGATTATGCAAACACAAACACAGGCGTGAGCATCCATCACAACCTGCATTACAAGGTTGTGGAGTCAGATGGTGTCAGCTGTGTCTACACCAACACATCCAATTAAAAGATGCCTGACAGAGACAGAATTTGTCTTCAAATAATTTCTTTCCTTCACAAGTCTTTTGCCATCCATCCAATAGAAAGAGGAGTTTGTATGCATTTGGGATAATAATTTGTGATGCACAGACTATGCAGTGTAATAATTGATTCAATAATAATCTCTGGCACTAAATTTAAATTGCAAGAAAGTAGATCACATAGAGTGATTGTTTAAATTGTTGCAACTATCCAGGGAGACAACTCTTTAACATCACCCATGTTTTGTTGCCTTCTTCACTATTTTGTCAGGGGATATGAATAATGCAGGGGGCTGCAAAAAAATCAAGAATCAGCCTTTCTACGATTGTGACAAGAGCGCAAGGAGATAGGCATTTGGAGGACTTCTAGCTTTTTTTGCAAGGCTGGAAAATTACATTTTTATCAGCCTGTTTGCCTGCTTAAGTTTTTTTTTCTTGAAAATCGAAAAGTTGAGTTAATATAAAACTATGTAATAATCATATAAGACATTTTAAATATTATACGACAGTGTTGTCCATTTTATAAGATGTGTTCTGGCTGATAACTTCAGGCTTTGAGGATAGGTACCGTATGCGCGCTTTGTGTATATGATCTGACGGGAATGTAAGGAAATAGCACATCTCTGTTTGTGTTCATGTGTTCGTTTTATCAACGACTGTGTTTTCCAAAGCAAATCAGTGAGCCGTACGAGCGCATGGAGGGGCTGACAAAAGAAAGCGGTGAAACAGAAAGCTTCCCGGGCGAAAAATGAGACAAAAACCCACAACAAAAAAAAAAAAAAAAAAAGGAAAAAAAAAATCATTCAGGAGTAACAAGGTTGAATGCTGAAAAGCTCTTCTCAACAATCCAAAAATCAAATACGGGGGAGTAAATATGTTGGACAATTCTTACCTTTAGCGACCATGTCCGACACCAACGCCACAAAAACAAGCAGGAGAGGAAAATAATCTCTGATCGCGTTCATCACGTTTCCCACCGATTTGCGCTTCTCAAGCTTTGTAGTAGTGACCGTCCTCGGGTCCAACACTTTCCTCTGACGGACTGAAACACTGAGAGCTCCGCCGAAAACCGAGAACACACACGAAGCGCTCCTGAATCTCAGCCGTCTGAAATGACTCCTTGGCGGCTTTTAGTTTGGCTCCGCCAGCACGACTACAGACCAGAGACTGTGTAGTCCGTGGAGCTGCTGCTGCTGCTGCTGATGCTGCTGATGGAGCTCCTGCTGCTGCTGATGCTGGGAGCCTCCTCTTCAGGGCAGCGCCGCCGCCGTGCATTCAGCACCAGGGACAGCTACTAGCGTTGGCCAATGGAACACACGGAGAGCTAATAAAGCTCAAAGTTTTGCACTTACTGAATTAAAGACACGGTTTTTTTCTTCTTCTCACTATCAAGGCAATCGTTGAATGGGATTCATCAGTGGTGGAAGTAGTATACTTATAAAAGAAACACACTTTAAAAGGACAAAAAACAATTTTAAGACAAATTGCAAAAGAAACACACTTTAAAAGGACATATAAATACAATTTTAAGCTATTGCAAGGAACTTCAATTTTGCGTTGATTTTGCCTTTAGAAAGCCTCTCATTTTACTGCACCAGGGATTGACAGGCCTCACAGTCTGCCTCGCACAATCCTGGTTCTGGTTCTCTCGTGCCTTTTACTTCCTACCTGTAGGCCCATCAATAGGCCTGGGTGAGGCCTGGGTCCCCAGCAGCATGTCGGTGTGGGCTTCCAGTGCGGACCGCCGGAGCAGTGAGGAGAAGCTCTGCTCCTTGCTGGAGGAGCAGACATTGCTGCCGGGCGCTGAGCTCTCCTCCACCTGCCAGAGCCGACGGCTCTTTTATTTATGTAGGTCATATAGAGGCATCGGTATTAAATCTCTCTTTCATAACCAGGTAAATGTTGCTCATAGGAACTTTAAAAACATTCAATAGAAAATCAAAACAAGCTAAAATAGCATATGACATGGGTATACAATACAAGTAGAGAAATTACAAAGCAATTTAAGATATGATTTTTAAAAAGTCTTTACTTAGATTTAAAAGAAGGGAGGGTTGCAGCTGACCCACAGTTTTCTGTGAGTTTGTTTCAGATACATTGTGCGTGAAAACTGAATGCTGCTTCCCCATGTTTAGTCTCAACAGAAAGCAGACCTGAGAGGCCTTGATGGTTCATAATAGAAGATCAGAATCAAACCATTCAGTGTATTTTGAAGTCACTTCTTTGATGGACAGCAAGCCAGTGTATAGACCTCAGAACTTGAGGGACGTGAACTGCTTTTTAAGGAGACCTGCAAAGACACTGTCGAGTCTACTGAAGATAAATGCATGGACACGGTTTTTTTTCCAAATCATGAATGCCAAGTCCTTTAATCTTTGGAGCATTCTTAAGCTGATAGGCTGCCTTTGTAATTGCCTTAATGTGGGTGTTGAAATTCAGGTCTGAGTCTATGACTACACCTAGATATACTTAAAGTATCTCAAGTAAAAGCACTCATCCACAATGCTCCCTTTAAGTTTTATATTATAAGTTGGGTTGACAAATAAAGCAAACAAAGTGATTGACTCCCTATTTCCAGAAGAAATTACCCTTATAAAATGAACAGACATTAATAGCACAGATACCATCCCAGGGGCACCCCACTGATTTCACACATGAAGATCACACAACATGGTAAGCACTACTCAGCCTCTGCTGTAGAGAAACTGACCGTGATGATTTCACAGTGGTGCCGACCTGCATAACAAACTGGGTGTTAATCAGTGATCAAGGTTCAAACCAAAGACACTATTGAGTTGTATGATGGGAATTGTAGGATCCAGCATGTCTAAAGCATGACTTGTGACCCCCATGAGGGGACCCCATGGGGGTCAGAGGCAAAACAACCAACACACATCCACTCTTTTCACCAGTCCTGTGCTGTTCCAGCGCGCACAAACCCTTACAAGAGGTTAAAACATATGAACAAACATAAACGTTGTCCAAAACGTCGTCGTGCATACGAACTCAACACATGACATGGCTGCTGACACTATAATACTGCCTGTATAGTGTGCACACATCACATGGAAGGGTATCTTCCCGTGTGGATGGACAGAATGCAATAGATGTCATTTGTACAGAATGAACAACATAACAGAGTTACAACACATTCAATGTATATGACATAAATTATTCTTATAATAAGAGTAGAAAGTAGAATAATGATGGAAAAAATTAAATGTGACTAATAATAATAATGGTAGTAGCAGTGGGTGTAATCAGTAATGTGCATTCATAGGACATGAATACATAAAGATGGAGGGAGAGAAGAGGAGAGAGGAGCTCAGTGTATCCTAGGTAGTCCCCCGGCTGTCTAGGCATATAGCAGCATATCTAGGGGCTGGACCAAGGCGAACCTGAACCAGCCCTAACTATGAGCGTTATCAAAAAGGAAGGTCTTAAGCCTGCTCTTAAAAGTGGTGAATGTGTCTGCCCCCGGACTGAAACTAGAAGCTGTTTCCACAGAAGAGGAGCCTGATAACTGAAGGCTCTGGCTCCCATCCTACTTTTATATACTCTAGGAACCACAAGTAACCCTACATTGAGGGAGCGCAGCTCTCTAGTTGGGTAATATGGAACAATAAGTTCCTTTAGATAAGATGGTGCCTGGCCAATTAGTGCTTTGTAGGTGAGGAGAAGAATTTTAAATTCTATTCTTGATTTAACAGGGAGCCAGTGCAGAGAAGCTAATACAGGAGTCATATGATCTCTTTTCTTAGTTTTTGATTGAACACGTGCTGCAGCATTCTTGATCAACTGTAGAGATTCAAGAGACTTATTTCGGAGGTGATCTGGGTTTAGTAGATAACTTCAATTATGTCTGAGGTTTTTATGTCCTTAAGACAGGCTTGAAGTTTAGCAAACTGGTTGGTTTCATCTGGCTTAATCAATAGATATAATTGGGTATCATCTGCATTACAATGAAAGTTTATTGAGTGTTTTCTGATAATATTCCCTAAAGGACGCATATATAAGGTGAATAAAATTGGTCCAAGAACAGACCCCTGTGGAACTCCGTGACTGACTTTGGTTTTCATCGAGGTTTCATTGTTTACATATCCAAACTGGGATCGGTCTGATAAATACTGCTTGAACCAGCTAAGTGCGGTTCCTTTAATGCTAATCAGATGCTCCAGTCTCTGTACTAAGATTTGATGGTCAATGGTGTCGAACGCAGCACTAAGGTCTAACAATACAAGTACAGAGACAAGTCCTTTGTCTGATGCATGAGAAGGTCATTTGTCATTTTCACCAGTGCTGTCTCTGTGCTATGATTCACTCTAAATCCTGACTGAAAATCCTCAAATAAACTATTGTTATGTAGAAAGTCACACAGCTGATTTGTGAATGCTTTCTCAAGGTTCTTAGAGAGGAAGGGAGGGTTAGATATAGGTCTATAGTTAGCCAACACCTCTGGATCAAGAGTGGGTTTCTTAAGAAGAGGTTTAATTACAGCTAGTTTGAACGACTGTGTTACATGGGCTGTTAGTAAAGACAGATTGATCATTTGTAATAAAGAATTGCTAACTAAAGCTAAAACTTCCTTAAGCAGCCTAGCCGGAATCGGGTCTAAGAGACAGGTAGATGGTTTGGACGTAGAAGTTGTTGAAGTCCATTTGTGTAGGTCGATGGGAGAAAAGCCATCTAAATATATATCAGGTCCTACAGCTGTTTCTAAGGTTACTGTATTTGAGGATAGAACGGTACTGGTTGGGGGCAGGAGATTATTAATTTTGTCTCTAATAGTTAGAATCTTATCATTAAAGAAGTTCATGAAGTCACTACTACTGAGGTTTATAGAAATACACGGCTCAATACACGGCTCAACAGGCCCTTCTAATATATATTTAAGACTATCTCTCTAGACTAGCCACAATTCTTCCAAATTGGTGGTGCGCCATATCTTTTCAAGTTTTAAACTAAGAGGAGGAGGCACACATCTAAATGTTTTGCCTCCTGACCGCTTCAAAGAACCTCTTCATGACCAAGTCAAGACCAAGACCAGGGCAGGGCGAAACGACTACACCCACACTGCAGGACAACCTTCAGATAAAATGTAGAAATAAAAACCATAGGCACTATTAAGTTATCTGAAAGACCCACATTCCCTTATAAAACACCCACAGAAAACCATAAAGATTAATCTTCATTTCCCTCTTTTATTGCCATATAAACTGTAGTATGTGCATATTTATAGGTGTACAATGAGTAACGTCTTGATAAAATAATCCAAAGGCATCTAAGAGGAGAATTTTACATTTGAGAATTTACCTTTGTTTTCTATGAGCAATTACAGATACGGAAGCTATTAACAAATAAATATGAAAATGCACAAGCAATTAAGTGACATCTTGCAAATTTCCCCGCTGCGGGACTAATAAAGGATTATCTTATCTTATCTTATCTTATCTTAAGTGACATTTTTTTAGTCTTTTTTGTCTGAAACCTAGACAAGACCAAGTAAAAATGGCGTCGATGTGAGACGAATCCAAGAACATTACTATTACTATGGTATATTATACTATATACTGAGGGGTCCGCAGGAATTCAGGGAGGCAAGTCATGATTTGTCGGCTACACTTTTGCAAATCTTCAGTAGGCAAATGGAGTCTTACCTATAGAGTCCAATATACAGTAAGATTTAGCCTGTAATTAGCTGGCTAGATACAACTGCCAGCAACAGTTTTTCTTTCAGCAAAAGCAACAGTTGTTAGAAAGCAGAAACAGAAAGTTTCACAGATGAAGCAATAGTAACTAAGGGGAGTTGGGCTTAATGAACAATTAGTCGTAAACTGCTGTATTAAAGAGTCATCAGTCAGGAGAAGGCAAACAACCTCCAAAATGAACAAAAATGATTGCATTTTGCATTCTAATGTGTTTTTTTCCCTAGAAACACAATCATATTATCCTATCCGTTCATCCTCAAAGAATCACGGGGGGGCTGTAGGCAAGAGGCCATGCACTGGACGGGTCAATTAACCTGACCTGCATGGTTTTGGTCAGTGGGAGGAATCTGGCCCACCCACAGGAAACCTTTTTATATATGCTGTGCTGGCTTTAATCAATTATACATTATTGTTGTCCAAGAAGTGAAAAGACCTTCATGTGAACTAAATGAGTTGAGTAATGAGTAATCTAATGAGTAAAAACCTACAAACTGTCAATGAAAATCTCACTTATATTATTAAGATTTCAGTGTGGAAATGATGCCCACACTGTACTTCATCTCTACCATTGCATATTTATTATGTGTTGGTTTGAATTCTTGTCAAAGGAAGAAAAAACTGAAGGAAGCTCAGTGAAAAAAAGGTGCCTAAAGCAGTCTTTTACAAAGATTAGCCATACAATGACCTGAGCATCAACATGTTTGCTCTCTGTGAATAGCTTTCTGCATAAAAGAGAAGAAACACTTATGAACTATACAAGAGCAGACAGTGAGCTGTTGAATGTATTGCTTTGCTGTGTCAAAAATGTTTTCCACCGAATGATGATGTACGAGTTAGTGTCTCATCTATGAACTTATGCTTGGAAATCTACATGATTGCCACTGATGTGTCTCTCCTCCTGCTTTGAGTTACCAAGCATGGGTTTGATTTGACAGTGTTGCATCAGCCGCCCGCTATGAGCAAAGTATTTTGAATCATTTGGTTTTGCGTCATCCTACTGCTGAACCTCTGGCTACTTAAATTCCAATGAGGACCTTTGGCCAGCTGATCTCAGCTCTGACTTCTGAAGCTTTTGCAGCAGAGGTGCTCCACATCCCTCCAGCATTAGTCCAGCCTTGCAGAGGCTGCTCACCTCGCTGAGAGATGACTCACCACATCAATGCGGGAGAAAGTCTCTGACATAGAAACAGTGTTAAATCTGCTCAACACAGTTGCTGTAATTTACGTACCTTTGCCTCGTGGCAGATAAGCTATTCATAGATAAAACACACAAGGCAAGTCATGCACAGGCTTTACTCATCACATAAAAGCCCAGTCTGCAGTCTTTTTGACCACGGAGGTCTTTTCATATACACGCATTATCTAAGGAAATAAAATATCATGTATTTAATACGTTTTACTGCCAATGATAGATCATATATATATATAAATATTGCTGTCAGGTTCATTTCCAGGTTCATACTACTTGTATTTTGGATTTCTTCTACAATATGTCTACATGCTTTAATGTTCAAAAACACTGTCCCGTCTTCTTACTCACGGTGAGTGTCAACTACACAGAGTTTAGCAGCACTTCTATCGGTGACTGTGTGGTTGTGACTTCACAACCATTTGGAAGTCCCGACGGCACGTTTAAGGCACAGTTTCTGACACGGGCTGTGTGCATTTCTACTTGGATTGAGCTATTTGATACTTGCACTGTATTTATAAAGAATCTAGACCTGCTTTATAAATAAACAAAAGATGTGGAAATCTCACCTTCTACAATGTGGGACCTTAAATAACATCATATTTTGTTTTATTATCTACTATTTGTTCATGTATAGACCTGTTAAACAATTTGGAAATGATTGAGGGTCCTGATTTTGAGAGGACCCTTTTCTTTCACTGGTATCATTGATTGTGCCTATAAAATCGAAGCCAATCACCTTACTTGAATCCAATAGAAAATCTATGGAAAGAACTAAAGATCAGAGTTCACAGAAGAGGCCCACGGAACCTTCAAGATTTGAAGACTGTTTGTGTGGAAGAATGGGCCAAAATCACACCTGATCAATGCATGCGACTAGTTTCTCCATACAGGAGGCGTCTTGAAGCTGTCATTACAAACAAAGGCTTTTGTACGAAGTATCAAATAAATTTCAGTAAGCGTGTTCAATACTTTTTCCCTGTGTCATTCCATTTTATTACACATAACTTAATTTTCTGAACTTATTTGTTTGGTTTTCTTTGTATGTATGGATTACTTGGGTTGTTACTGACACCTGGTGAAAATGTCATGTCAATAGCACCTTTAGAAATATATTTACTGAGAAAAATGGTGACGTGTTCAATACTTATTTTACCCGCTGTATATATATATATATATATATATATATATATATATATATATATTAGTGTAGGTATTTAATGGCTTTACTGGCGCATCTCACTTATTATGCTTAAAAATCTGGGACCATCAGTTTCAGTCTTGTAGGATATCGGTCTGTGGAACAGTAACGGGGCTTCAGATGTCACTTCTTCAAAGAATTGTTCTTTGTCTTTCTCTCATCTTAAACCCAATGTTGCCACGCAAAGCTTCATTTCCTCCCTACTGTAACGTCTGCCAGTCACAGAGTCAGTCACTGTCTGAGTTTTTCGAACAGAGCAGTCAAATATCAGAGCACTTAATTTCCTAGTGAAATGTAGCTCTATATCAGAAAGGAAGAGGAAATTTAGAAACAAAGACAGAAGGACAGGAAACTTATTTCCATATTAATAGTCAGCAGCATATTACTTTTTTACTACATCTGAACAAACCAAACCATTTATTTTATAATATGGCATACTAATAATATAACATATTTATTACGTAAAGCTTCTTGAATCATAAGCACTCATATCTGGGTCTCAAAGAAGCAAAAGGAATTGAAATAAAGAAGGGAATTTGTGAATAAAATGCCTTCTTCTTACTCCATGTTGTGTGAGAAGAACTCTTGTTATGGCTGAGATTGTAGTCAGTGGGTGAAATGTACTGAGTACACAGTGGTGGAATAAATACTTGGATCTCTTGTTTGTGGTTCTCTATACAGGATAAATAAAGTACCAAAAGTGAAAGTGCTCACCATGCAGGCGCATTACACAATAATGTATAATATATCACTACATTATAATTATTGATGCATTAATGTGTTTATCACTTTAATTTTGCAGCTGGTAATAGTGGAGTTAATTTCAACTACTGTCGGTAACCTTAATCCATGATAATACATCTTAATTAATTTCTTTATTCATAATTATTCAACAATATTAGTTTCCAAAATGAAAAATAAGGTATGAAGCAGTATAGAATGGAAATACAAACTGTCAATGAAAGGGTCATGGATTAGT
>NW_026554388.1:0-2098 GCF_027596085.1 Anoplopoma fimbria | reverse complement strand
GTCTATCTGATAATGCTGTAGCTAAATTTAAAGAAGCGATTTCTTCAGGGTTTTATTCAGTACCATTGCTCAATATAACAGAGGACTCCTACGCTAGCTTTAGTCCGTCTCAGATTGACCATCTTGTTGATAGTGCTGCATGCTCACTGCGAATGACACTAGACTCTATAGCTCCTCTAAAAAAGAAGCTAATAAAAGAAAGGAGGTTTGCTCCATGGTATAATCCTCAAACCCGCGATTTAAAGCAAATATCGCGAAAACTTGAAAGGATATGGCGTTCCACCAATGTGGATGAAGCGCGGTTAGTCTGGCGAGACAGTCTTAAAATATATAAGAAGGCACTCCGTAATGCTAGAGCAGAATTTATAATCTACTGCCCTCAACCAGTACCGATCGATCCACAGCTGTAGAACCTGAAATATATTTAGATGGCTTTTCTCCCATCGACCTTCAACAATTGACTTTAACTATTTCTAAGTCTAAACCTTCCACCTGTCTCTTAGACCCGATTCCGACTAGGCTGCTTAAGGAAGTTTTACCTTTAATTAGCAACTCCTTATTAGAAATTATCAATCTGTCTTTACTGACGGGCCATGTACCACAGGCCTTCAAACTAGCTGTAATTAAACCTCTTCTTAAGAAACCTACTCTAGATCCAGAGGTGTTGGCTAACTATAGACCTATATCTAACCTTCCGTTCCTCTCTAAGATCCTTGAGAAAGCAGTAGCAAATCAGCTCTGTGACTTTATGCATAACAATAGTTTATTTGAGGATTTTCAGTCAGGATTTAGAGTGAATCATAGCACAGAGACGGCACTGGTGAAAATTACCAATGACCTTCTAATAGCTTCAGACAAAGGACTTGTCTCTGTACTTGTATTGCTAGACCTTAGTGCTGCATTTGATACCATTGATCACCAAATCCTATTACAGAGATTGGAGCATCTAATAGGCATTAAAGGAACCGCACTTAGCTGGTTTAAGTCGTATTTATCAGACCGATCTCAGTTTGTATATGTAAACAATGAAAGCTCGATGAAAACCAGGGTTAGTCACGGAGTTCCACAGGGGTCTGTTCTTGGACCTATTTTATTTACTTTATATATGCTTCCCTTGGGGAATATTATCAGAAAACACTCAGTAAACTTTCATTGTTATGCAGATGATACCCAGTTGTATCTATCAATTAAGCCAGACGAAACTAACCAGTTCTCTAGACTTCAAGCATGTCTTACGGACATAAAAACCTGGATGACCTGTAACTTTTTAATGTTAAACTCTGAAAAAACAGAAGTTATCCTACTAGGTCCAGATCACCTTCGAATTCAATTATCTAACGATATAGTTTCTCTAGATGGCATTGCTCTAGCATCCAGCACTACCGTTAAGAACCTTGGAGTTATCTTTGACCAGGATCTGTCTTTTAACTCTTATATAAAACAGATCTCAAGGACAGCCTTTTTTCATTTACGTAACATTGCGAAAATCAGGCAAATCCTGTCTCAAAGTGATGCAGAAAAACTAGTTCATGCATTTGTTACCTCTAGACTAGATTACTGTAACTCCTTATTATCAGGCTGCTCTAATAGGTCTCTTAGATCTTTACAGTTGATCCAGAATGCTGCAGCACGTGTTCTAACAAAAACTAAGAAAAGAGATCATATTACTCCAGTATTAGCTTCTCTGCACTGGCTCCCTGTTAAATCAAGAATAGAATTTAAAATTCTTTTACTTACCTACAAAGCTCTAACTGGTCAGGCACCGTCTTATCTTAAGGAACTTATAGTTCCATATTACCCAACTAGAGAGCTGCGCTCAATCAATGCAGGGTTACTTGTGGTTCCTAGAGTATATAAAAGTAGGATGGGAGCCAGAGCCTTCAGTTATCAGGCTCCTCTTCTGTGGAACCAGGTTCCAGTTTCAGTCCGGGGGGCAGACACACTCACCACTTTCAAGAGCAGGCTTAAGACCTTCCTTTTGATAGCGCTTATAGTTAGGGCTGGTTCAGGTTCGCCTTGGTCCAGCCCCTAGATATGCTGCTATATGCCTAGACAGCCGGGGGACTACCTAGGATACGCTGAGCTCTCTCTCCTCTTC
>NW_026554387.1:0-2179 GCF_027596085.1 Anoplopoma fimbria | reverse complement strand
TTAAGTCAAGTTTTGTCGTCGTAGTTACGCCTAACTCTGCTTGACCAAACGCATAAGGATAACGCAGTATAGGTATTGATTGCTTGCTAATGGTAAGGGAAGCAGTAATTAGCATGAACAAAGGGAACACTTTCCACTTTGCTTTGGCTTCAGCGAAATAGGCTACTATTCAGTGTTTTACACTAAACGAAATATGTCAGTGGAGGGAGGGTCGTCGATGCCGCCGATATTTTATATGATGCAACTTCTAGCCTAGCATGCCATATGAAAAAACAGGGTGTCCGCGGAGGTCTTAAAAGTCTTAAAAGTCTTAAATTCATTTTTCTAAATTTAAGGCCTTAAAAAGTCTTAAATTCGTCAAAAATGTCATATGCTGGTCTTAAATGTATAACTCGGAGGTCTTAAATTTGTCGGGGCAGGGTTATTTAATTTTGTATTTTTCTCGCGGGACTTTTCGGGAAGGAGATGTACGATGGGCTACTTTCTTGCTAGCTGCATATATAAACGGATGTCTGCGCGCTTGCTAGCTAGTCTGCAACAATGGGTAAATGCAAGTTCAACGTCAGTTGGCTGGAAGACGTCCGTTTCCGAGGTTGGCTAGCGTCCGTTGCCAACCCAGAACAGGCCAGATGCATTCCGTGCAAAAGTAGCCTACATTCAAGCTCGGCACCATGGGGATTAAGGCTGTCGTCAGCCATATGCAGAGCCAAAAACATAAAACGAGAGAGACAATTGCCAGGAGCCACACACAGACCCCAGCCATTTCTACGTTTTGCATTCTGCCCCGGCGCCACCGCCGCAGACGGTCCGCGCTGCTAGCACTGACCTGAGGGTAGCATTTGGTGCGACACCAACACTGAAAGCGGAGGTGTTGTGGATTCTAAACACAGTGGTCAAGCACCAGTCCTACAACTCGAATGAGGGGATAGGAGATCTCATCGGTTTGATGTTCCTGACCTCAAATCGCGAGCACCTTTACTGCTGGAAGGGACAAAACGGCGTATATAACTCGTCTGACCAGCGCCTTTCATCCGAAACGAGCGAATCTGCAGCGTCAACAAGGCTGATTTTGTTTTGATATTTGAGACGTTGAACCACGCCAATAAAAGCAAGCAACTTGACGTGCACGTCCGATATTGGGTCGGAGATCGAGTGCATTTCCCAGACTAGTCTTCGCAATTCATGGGGCCCTACATATATGGGGGTAAAAGGGATGACATAATATTTTTTAGACAATATGCAGAATCTTTTCACTTACGAATTAACACGGTCGGCTATTTTTGCCAGCACGCCACCCTAGCCATATTATTATGGCAACCGTGTTTCCCTTGGCTGTGATTTGAACTTTGAATTCCTCGTAGGAGTTCATAATAATACATTGCTCGCCTTGGATGAAATACACCGCTCTGCGCGATTTATTTTGCATATAAGGGAGTCAAATGACGCGAGAAACGCCCCTTTTATGTGAACGCGCATTGAACCTAAAGCGGAAAACCTGGTTCAACTAATTGAATCTAAAGTGAGCGTCGTGGTACCATTTAACTGTGATTGCGAGTTGCGGCTCTGTCGAGCCAGGTTTTCCCAAGAAAGCCTGGGTATGTTCAACGAGGTTCGTGGTATACCCCCCAGGTCTTACTGAAGGCATTTATTTAATGGTGAAAATATTATTAATCAATGGCGTAAATACCTCCGTAACAGTGCAGCAGTGCAGCTGCCCGGGGCCTAGACGTCACCCCCTCTCAACAACTTACAACTTGGGTGCACCATGAATACGTGCTGGTGCACCCAAATTAAAAAATGTAAGGCGCACCCAGTGCACCCAAGGAAAAAGTTAGTCTGGAGCCCTGGAGTATCACTTTATGTTCAATAAACAGACAGAAAGTAAACTTGAATGAGTCTCATTGAGTGACACACATGCTATGCTTGGGTTAGCTAGCGGGATCCCCCACCATACAGGTTTAAAGGTCTTAAATTTCATTCCAATTGAGTATTAAAAGGTCTTAAAAAAGTCTTAAATTTGACTTGCACAGAAACCTGCAGATACCCTGAAAAACGACTACCAACAAGCTATGGATAGCAATATGTCAGACAGAGCTGTGCATGTATTAGAAAAGCCAGTTTCAAATGTAATAAATGCATTTATCAATGTACTAAGGATGTTTTGTTATATAAAGTAGGA
>NW_026554386.1:0-3511 GCF_027596085.1 Anoplopoma fimbria | reverse complement strand
GGTCACTCTGCTTCTGAGTGACGCTTTTGTGGCTTTCACACTTTGTGCAAACTTTGAAACTGCAGCATTTGATTGGATGTTTCCTCCACCTTCTTCTTCAGTTTAGCTTCCTTCCCTTTTACACAAAGCTCACACAAATAGAATAGTTTGACCGCAGCACACTTTTAGCACATATCTAAGAAATAAGTCTGTTGAATATAGCATCCCATAAACATGCTTACTTGTTAAACTCAGTGCTGCATTTTATCTGTGCATGCAATATTTAATATTCCTACTGCTGTTTCAACCACAGTGCCTTTATTGTGATCTAGTCTCTGAGCACCAATCAGGGCTCTGCTACAGTCAACCACGATAAAAATTGAACAGCATGTATCCTCCTCTCTTATCCATGTTCAACCTCCCATATGATACTAAATTATTTTAGTCCCTTCTGCTTTCCATGTTCACTCATCCAACACTTTATTACAATAAAACAAGTTTCCCTCTGCTGCAGGTTAAACATGGTTGAACTAAAAAAAGCAGGTATTTAAAGATGTTGCATGATGTTGTTCTTTGAAAGAACTAAAGATTAAAATCTAACCTGTAGGTTTTTGTGTCTATGACTCAATCAGATGCTCTGAAAATACCGGAGACGGTTTAGAATAAACCTTTTTTAATATGCAGCTTTTGGAAAAAAATACATTAACCTAAATTGATGTTATTATAACCAACTAAGCAATATGTAAAGGCGTAAAAACATTTTTAATCCAGGTGGGTTAGGTGTTACATATCCTCCGATTGAGCTAAAAGGCCTCAACAAAAACAGCGAGTTTGCAAAATATAATTTAAATTATTACATATCAATATATATATATTTTTACTGTAAAACATTTTCATAATATGATCATTTAATCAGGATAAACAGTGGGGAGCTGCGACTAGTATAATCTGAATCGAGATTCAGCCACAGGTACAAACATGAATGTATAACCATAGATAATATATCGCTTTATTTGTATAATATCATATTTTTAATAAAAGTGTGTCATGTCATTAAGGATGACATAGGACATTGATCCAAAGTGGCTAGATTCCTGCAATTAAGTCTTTCTTTCCAATAGTAATAAAGGCCCAAATTAAACAAATAAACCCAAGTTCATATGTATCTTAATATAAGAGCATGTTATTTAAATATATAACAAGTTATGCATATTGTGAAATAGAGATATAAAGCATGCTGTTAACTTGTTTTTACCCATGTCTGCCACCTGTACAGCTTGTTAACATGGTCAGAAAGTGTCTTTCGAGCAACACATCTCTGTTTGTATAAAGAGGAACTAAAGTTGAGTTTCTGTGAGCTTGTGTGTCTAAAAAGAATTTGAGGAAACTAAAGATAATTGTTCATTTAGAGACCTAAAACAACACTGATGATCTTATATTCTTAATGCTGCTTTATTAATGAAACTATGAAATATTAAATATGTAAAATGTTAAAAAGAGTGCTTACCTCTTCATCTCTCTGTTTTTAAATGTATTTTTTTGATTTAGTTTCAGATCCATGAAGAGAAGTGCATCATCAACAAAACGAGTGAGCCACAGATCACAACATGAAAAGACCGTATTAATGTTAAAGCTGTCTGCAGCAAGAGAGCTGCATTTCTTTACTCTGCTATACAAATACACAAGTACATAAAGTATACGTCCACACACGACTAAAAACTGAATTCTATAACTTGGTACATGTTAAGGCTGAGGTATGTGTTGTGTTCGTTTTATCCAAGCAGTTTGTATTCAGCTGTTACTAACCACTCTTGAATAAATTGAATCTAAGTAACATAACAGGTTTGAGCTTTAAGTTTAAGTTCAGCTTTTACATTTTATTTTATTTTTATCGTATAGTCTTTCAAGCCAATTCAAATGATATGTTTCTATACAATCTCGCAGACAGGAAATACAAGTTTTTCTCACAATGTTTGAAATGTGAAACACATTTTTGGGCGTCTTCTTCCTCATTTTCTTTTTTTTTTATACCGGCACCTCCATGAATACTTGCATTTCAAAACCACAATAAAAACAGCTGTTTTTAATGCAATGATTTCCATTGATATACATTGTAACTTAGAGTTTAACTACATAATATTTTGATTGCACTGTAGGAATATCTTAAGTTATTTGTTGCTGTGTGCAGAAAGATCTGGTGTTAATGTGACGATGACATAGTCTTAACAATTATCAGGCAACACATTTTGAGGTGATAAAGGGAAGTGAATTTAAGTTGAATTACCTCATAGTGACAAGCTTTGCCTTGGCTTGTTTTTGCTGCATCTCTAGTTTTAACAATAAATAACAATTAAAAAATATATATTTGGTACCCAAATGATTACTGTATGTTTAAAGATGTTTATGCAAAGCTACAAGAAAGGAGGAAAAAAGATCTAGTGAGCACTCTATTTATTATAATATCTATTATTAACTACTTAGTACAATCCTAGTTTTGTCTAACATGCAGGGAGGGACCATGTTGATGTCTTCCAATCTGTTATAATTTGTTATTTTTCAAAATCCAGTGATGTGGTGTGAGGGCTTAAGTTAGAAAAAGAAGATGTAGAAAACATCTGGTCACAGATATACTGTACATGAAATGTAACCTCTTTTCCCCACAGTTCTCCTTTTCTCTTCCGGTTACAGTTTTAGTCTCTCTGTTCTTCAGAAGCAGAGTGATGCAGAGTCATTGCTGGATGTGACGATGGGGCTCACTTTGTTCTGTGTGCTGTCATTATCCTGTTAATACATCAGTGACTTTATTTGCTTGAATGTATCAAATGTTTGTCCAACTCAGGCTGATTTTAAATGCCTTTGTTTATAATGTATTTCATAGTTAAGCCGGTTTAATAATGTCTGATGAGTTATCTATCTTTATTATAGTGCTGAATACTCCCCTCTACTGTGGACAAGCTGAAGGTGATTGAACAATTTGAATGTTTTTGCAATGTTTCGCTCCAGATCTAATGATCTGATGATAATATTTATAATTTTCATGTAGCAACATCAAATGAGATACTTCTAAAGTCGCACTAAACGGTGTGCAATTGCATGTTCTTCAAAGATGTTTTTTAGGTTTGTACTTTTAATCTTACTGTGCATCTAACTGTTCACTTTATTTTTGCGCTGGGTTCTAGATGCTGAGCTGACCGTCGAACCCAACTCACCATTTTTATTTTCTGGAGAGTTTGTTAGCTTCAAATGTGACATGAGAGAAGGAAATGTCACTGACTGGCATTACACATTCAACAGGAACGGCCACAAATTTGACCTAGCAGAGTAATTATGTCACTCTATCTGTATCAGGTAAGATTTCATATTCATTGTCACTGCCACAAAGTTTAGCATCGTCCGTAGCACAGCCATGTGAAAAGAATTTGCAAACTTTTGTTTTGAGTCCGGTGGCTTCACCTCTCGCCGATGTGACAACTAAATCCATAACGAGAGAGCAAGAGTTATGAGTTATGAAAGTCAACTGTAAACTGTGAGT
>NW_026554385.1:0-2820 GCF_027596085.1 Anoplopoma fimbria | reverse complement strand
AAGTACATGTAATTCGTTACTGTACTTAAGTAACATTTCCATGTATCTGTACTTTACTCAAGTACATTTATTTGGTAAGACTTTATACTTTTACTTCACTACATTTAAAGCGAAAATTATTACTTTTCACTTCTTTACATTTACAGAAACACTCGTTCCTTACTCGTTCCTTTTTTATTTTTAATAAAATACCAAAAGGTCAAAGTGTATCGCGACTATAACCAATCAGCGGCAGCGCCCAGCGCGCGATTATCTGCTGAAGTTAACAACAGAGGTGCGTTCAGAATCGCAAACATAGGCGAACGTTCGCGAACGATTTTAAACATTTTCCGTTAAACGAACATAAGCAAGCAAACGTTTACGAACATAGGCAAACTGTCTGAAGAGGTAGTTCTCCACAAACAGAGATGGATCGCGGTGCTCTCTTCGGCTACGTGACATTCGTTGCCATGGCATTAACACGGCCTTACCTGCATCAGCAGCGTGTGAGCGCCTGTTCAGTCATTTTCAGTCCTACACTGTAGACGCAAAATAAAACCAGCTCTTACTGAAGAGGAATATAAAATATTTGAGTTGAAGTTGGTCAAAATCGCCTTGTGATATTTTTGCAGATTTACATTAGATGTACATCTCAAAAGTGATTCTGATGTCATTCTCTGACACTGTATGTAGCGCCTCCATCCACATATTCAGTTAACCCAAACATACAACCCTTCTACACACACACACACACACACACACACACACACACACACACACACACACACACACACACACACACACACACACACACAGAGGGAGAGACTTCTAAGGTTTCCATTCAAATGGTCTCAAGCACTGCCTTACTACTTGCCATATAGTCTTTTCCACATGTTCGAAAACTGTTGCGTTTTGTTATTGTCTTCATATACTGTATGGCCTCTTCAAAACTTAGTTAATGTTTCGGCAAATGTAATGTTTATGTTGAATGATTTCTGTTGTTTTTCTTGAGTGAAATTAATGGAAAATAAAATAATGAAACTTGAAGGAATGCTTTTTGTGTTGTTGCTTCAAAACCACTTGGTCTTACTTAAAGATAATATAGTTTTGAGTATTTTGGGTTTGATTAGGCAAATGTAAAGCATTGTTCACCTGTTCAAGTAGGGGTTTTGATGTGACAGTAAAAAAAAAAAAAAATACTTTTACTTTTAATACTTAAGTATTTTTGAAGGCAGATACTTTTGTACTTCTACTCAAGTAAAAAAATGAGGTGAATACTTTTACTTTTACTTGAGTAATATTCAATGCAATGTAACTGTACTTTTACTCAAGTACACAATTGGTTTACCTCTCCAGGGTCTTCATCAGGTGGGATGTTAGCGCCACCGGCCTGTAGCTGTTGAGGTCCTTGGGTCGCGGGGTCTTTGGCACTGGTACCTCTCACAGCGTTCTTTATCAGGGCTATGATTTTGCCTTCACCTCTTACAGGAAGTCTGTGGTATTTAAACATTTCTAAATTCCTCAAACTCTCCCATAATCACATGAGAGGAATGTGGTGCAGCTGCATGGGGCTGCTGTTCCTCAGAAATGATTTTAAATCTGCTCTAAAAAGATGAACTACAGTACGGTTGAAATCTTCAGTAATGCATTCTCTGATGGGTGCCATTGAACTGTTGATGACCGTTTCTTCCCACGCCTTCAGTAATATTTCATAAACCTCTTTGGGTACTGCTGGCAGAAATGTGAAAGAATCAACCTTCTGCTTTCCACGGTCCAAATGATCGTCACACACACCAATTGAATTTACTGCCAGGCTCAGAAGCGTTTTTTAGCAGATTTAATATCCCCGAGAAGTTTGTTTTTATCCTTGTCTTTAACATTTGATTTGAATGAGTTGTAAATATTTTTTCTCTTAAGAATGTCTCTTAGATACTTAGGATCCAATCTGAAATGGATGCCCTTGCATTTCTCAATATATGAATGAAAATCACTGCCGGGACATGAGATGCTGGAATAGTTGAGATTTTTAAAATAATTTGGACCACTTAGTCCCCAAAACTTTGTGAATGCCACATGTAAAGAAACATTATAAACTTCACGCCATTCAATGGCTTTGTGTGAAAGCTGAAACATACAACAATTACTTGGTTTTTTCCTTTTCAAACATGGGCTGTTACGTGAATAAATCCAAATGTGTTCCGCCATTGTTCCGTTATTAGGCAGAAAGTCATCCAGTAGATTAATTAAAGTTTCTTCACTGTGTTTTGCTGTTTGAGTGGTGGGTCCACTGTGATCCGGTTTGGTGTAGGGAGCCCCAGAATCTTTCTTCTTGTTTTTAAAATCTGGATAAACTGGTCCAAAAATAATTATCTGATTGTCTTTCATAAAGACGAAGGCAATAGCATATTGTTTGTCTGTTTCAAGTTCTTTGGTATATCCATCGTCTTTACATGATTGCCATGATGTATAAAAATTCACATCATAACCATCTTCCTGTACTCTGGATAGAAGTTCTATTATGCGAATATACATTTTTGTTTGGTCACCACAGTTGGTTATTTGTTCCCAACTGTGTTGGTACCCTTTTAGGAGAGACTGCAAGGGTTTACCAGATACTTCATCAATTGTGTATTCTCTTCCTATATTTGAAGACATTGTTTGATTAAACATTTGATTGTCAATACAATCTCTTGGTTTTTTATTAAAGAGGATGTAATTGGATAAAGGACTGGTAGCTGGCCGATCGGTTGTTGACATTAATGATGAATTACTGGGATTTTTGCCTTCGACAAGAAGAAAAGGAGAGTTTACAGGATTTTCTATGAGATGGAAATTATTTTG
>NW_026554384.1:0-4714 GCF_027596085.1 Anoplopoma fimbria | reverse complement strand
CTTATTGTCTTCGTATTCGTTTATTGCACTTATCCTATTCGTATTAGTCTGTTGCAATTATTGTTTTCATAGTAATTTGCTTCTGCACTATACTTTTGCTCTGGTTTATGCTTTTAGATGCTTGTTTAAGAAAGGAGATGCACTTATGACTTCTGGTGACTAGTTTGGATAAAAGTGTCTGCTAAATGACTGTAATGTAATGTAATGTATTAGGTAATGGTCTAATAAAATAGGGTTCTGTGGAAAGACAACTACATTTTCTATTTCAATGCCATATACCAGAACAAGGTCGAGGGTGTGGTTAAAACAGTGAGTGGGTTTCTGTAAAGTCTGACAGAAGCCAATCGAATCTAATATTGAAATGAACGCAGTACTGAGGCTATCATTATCGACATCCACATGAATATTTAAATCCCCTACAATAATAACTTTATCTGTTTTGAGGATTAAACTTGATAAGAACTCTGAAAATTCCAATGGAAGACTAGTAGCAAGGCTTTCAAATGAGTTACAATTTAATTTAGGTTAAGTGTCATGGCCATGGCCATGTCTCCTGTTATTCCTTGTGTTTCATGTGTTTTCCCTTGCCCTTGTGTCCCCTGTGCTCCCTTGTTTGTTTATCTCTCTGTGTGTGTCTGTGAGGTGGGCGTGTCACTCCTCTCACTCTCCCCAGCTCCCTGATTACTGTCAAGTATACTCACCTGCTCCAAGTCACACACCTGCCTTGTTCTCCTTGTGGCACAGGACCATTACTCACCTGCCTGCCGCTCCATTCACCTCCTTGCCTGCCGCTCAGCCTCAGCCAGCCATCCACTACCCATCTGCCCATGCCTACCGAACTTCTCCCTCCTTCCACCTCCATTCTCCAGATAACCCTACCAATAAACCCAGTTCACTATTCCTCCTCTCCGAGTTTGTGTTCTGCATTTGGGTCCCCCACAGGCCGTAACATTTGGAATTTATTAAAGGCTTGAGTCAAAGATAGCTGCCGCCACCTCCTCATTTTTGTGCACACTCAAGGAATATGAGTATTCATATGACTTGGAGGAGTTGATTAATTTAGACTAACATATTCTTCATGACACAGCCAGGTTTCAGTGAGATATCTTGGATATTAAATAATTTACTAGTACAGCCTTAGATGACAGAGATCTGATATTTAGAGTCCACATTTATTGTATCTCTTTTTGTTTACTTTTCTATTCATTGGTTGTCACAACTTTTATTAAGTATTTTATGTCTTTCTCCTCTTCTGTGACTTTTGATTTAAATAATTGAAGTGACCGCAGGGCAGATACAATCTCTATTAGGAGTACTAGAATATCTGCTCTGTGGAAGCCAGTCGCCCACAGTTGTGTGTTGGCATCTATCAAGCCTTCCAAGTCAAAACTAGTGTTTTATCTGAATTTTTATCATCCGTTATTTTAAACATGATAAGATCAACCTGGTTGGTGATTTCAACCTACACAAAGCTGACACATCAAATTCAACTGCAGTTGAGTTTTTAGTCCTGAAATCTGGTTTGACAGATTACAGGCCCAACTCCATACGCCATACTTTAGACTTGGTGTTTAGGCTCGGTTTGGATCTTAATAATATGTCTAGAATGGCCCTCTGCATCTATGAAATAATAATCAATCCTTTATTAGTCCCACAATGGGGAAATTACAATTCTCTGCATTTAACCCATCCCGGAGGAGCAGTGGGCTGCTAAGAAGCGCCCGGGGAGCAACTTGGGGTTAGGTGTCTTGCTCAAGGACACCTCGGCATGTTGACTGTAGAGGGGTTCGAACCACCAACCTTGTGGTTACGGGATGAGCACCTCCACCTCGTGTGCCACAGCCACCACAATCCACTGATTGTTTTAAAAAAGGTCTTAAAACATTTCTTTTAAAAAACCTTTGGCTCCCACTCTTAGATGTTTTTAAAACCCCTTTTATTTTATTTTTGCTTTTAACCTGTTTTGAGATCTTCGGATGAAAGGGCACTATAAATTAAATTTATTATTATTATTTATTAGTTTAGTTTAGTTTAGTTTATTTTAATTTATACCATATTGAAGGCTGCACCAGACACATAAACACACCACTAAGTTTCGGGTAGCTGCTCAACATACAGCTGATGAATTCTGTTTGCGTAACTACACTGGACACTTTAAGCCCCACAAGAAAAATTGTTGAATTCTCACCCATGGATCAATGAGGACATTTGTCTCTTTAAAAGGGCTTGCAGGAGAACAGAGGCCAAAAAGCTCCAGATCTCCCACCTACAGACAAACGATCAACTGATCATTTACAATCAAAAACTAAAAGAGGCAAGATGCCAAAATCTCTCTGAGTTAATAACTAACAATATCATAATACATTTTATTTATAATCATTAATCAGCTTGTCAAACCTCCCCCTTTGAGTCCCTCAGCATCATCTGCTGTGACTACCTTTGCTCTGGCTAAGTCCCAAATTGTTTTAAAATAGCCTGTATTCAGCCGTTGCTAAAAGGACTTGGCCTTTAGCCATCAGTTTCACATTTTTCCAAATAATCCTTGACAATCTAGAGTTCAGACCAGGAAGCAGAGTTGCAATCTTACACACTTCTCTGCGCTTCCATTTGAGCAGTTACCCACCCAAAACCCTATAGAGACTGTGTCTGCCCCACAGCCACTTAAATTATTTAAATCAAAAGTCAACAGAAAAGGGGTTATACAAAATAACTGTATTAAGGTTAAGACCACCAACACAACAGTGCAACAAAATAGGAATATTAAATGTGGACTGTTAAATATCAGATCACTGTCATCTAAAGCTGTACTAGTAAATAATTTCATATTCAAGATTTATTTTTTATTTATTTTGTATTATTGAAACCTGGCTGTGTAATGAATAATATCTTAGCCTAAATTAATCAACTCCTCTAAGTCATATGAAAGCCTTGTTCTTAGTCTTTCAAACCCAATGTGGAATTTTCAGAGTTCTTATCAAGGTTAATCCTTCAAAAAGATTGTGTAAGTGGTTTTAAAACTCATGTGGATGATGATAGTGATAGCCTTAGTACTGCGTTTATTTCCTCATTAGATTCAATTGGCTTCTGTCAGTGTGTACAGAAACCCACTCACTGTTTTAACCACACCCTTGACCTTGTTTTGGCATATAGCATTAAAATAGAAAATGTAATTCTGTGTCTTTCCACAGAACCTTCTTTTATCGGACCACTACCTTATAACTTTAGAATTTTTGCTACCGGGTGTACGCCATTAGGAAAAGGTTTCTACATAAGATGTCTATCTGACAGTGCTGTAGCTAAATTTAAAGAAGCGATTCCATCTGTATTTAATTCAATACCCTGTCTCAATATAACAGAGGACTCCTACGCTAACTTTAGTCCGTCCCAAATTGACCACCTTGTCGACAGGCTCACTGCAAAAGACATTCAACTCTGTGCCCCTCTAAAAAGAAGATAATAAAACAAAACAAGTTTTCTCCATGGTATAACCCTAAAACCTGCAAATTACAGAAAACATCGCAAAAACTTGAAAGGATATGGAGTTCCACCCATTTAGAAGAATCTCGGTTTGTCTGGCATTATAGTCTTAAAATATACAAGAAGGCCCCCGTAATGACGGAGCAGCCTATTATTCATCATAAATAGAGAAAAATAAGAACAACCCCAGGTTTCTCTTCAGCACTGTAGCCAGGCTGACAGAGAGTCACAGCTCTGTTGAGCCGTGTCGTCCTTTAAACATCAGTAGCAGTGACTTCATGAACTTCTTTATGTTAGTAACCGTGCTGTTTGAGTTCTTGTTTTTCCAGCAACATGTGCTTTTTGTTTACATTTTGATCATGTGGTGTTGTCATGTGTTTTCTGTTTTTGTTTTGAAAAGCCATGTGGCTCTGACTCCACCCTGTCTTTGTTTGTTTTCCGCCATTTTGTGTGCACATCTGATTTCTGTTTGTGGTGATTGGTTGTGGGTATTTAAGCCCGGTATGCCTTGTAGTCTCTGCCAGATCGTACCAGTTAATACCTGAGCCTTTCCAGCGTTTTGTAAATCTTGTTATACTCTGTCTGCCTGTGATTTTTGACCTGCCCTGTTTGGATTCTGTGTTTTGGATACCTTTGCCTTGGACTCTGTTCTGACTTTTGGATTTTTGACCTCTGCCTGCCTATTGACTACGAGACTGTTTTTGCCCTTTGGATTGTTGCTTGAGAACTTTATTAAATCTACTCTGAACCAAGAGCTGTGTCTGTTAGTGGGTCCTTTTCTACTGAATCCCTAACACTTTAATGATAAGATTCTAACTATTACAGAAAAAACTAATAATCTCCTGCCCTCAACCAGTACCAATCTATCCTCAAATATAGAAACCTTAGAAAAGCTGTAGAATCTGATATATATTTAGATGGCCTTTCTCCCATCGACCTTCAACAGTTGACTTTGAATTGATTTCTATGTCTAAAGCTTCTACCCGTCTCTTAGACCTGATCCTGATTCGGCTACTTATGGAAGATTTACTTTAAGTTAGCAGTTCTTTATTTGATATTATCAATCTATCTTTACAAAGTAGGTGTAATTGAACTTCTTAACAAACCCACTCTTGAGCCAGAAATTTTGGATAACTATAGACCTATATCTAACATTCCCTTCCTCTCTAAGATCCTTGAGAAAGCAGTCGCATATCAGTTTTGTGACTTTCTACATAACAATTTTTATTTGAGGATT
>NW_026554383.1:0-2755 GCF_027596085.1 Anoplopoma fimbria | reverse complement strand
TCACTTGACCCCTCTGGTCCTTGTGCACCTCCGCCCCCTGGTGATCTCATCTTTGGACCCTCTTCAGTTCGCCTATCAACCTGGCATCGGGGTGATGACGCTGTCATCTACCTGCTACAAAGATGCCTTTCTCACCTGGAAAAGGCTGGAAGCACTGTGAGAGTCATGTTCTTC
The DNA here is from genome assembly GCF_027596085.1 of Anoplopoma fimbria. NCBI lineage: Eukaryota > Metazoa > Chordata > Actinopteri > Perciformes > Anoplopomatidae > Anoplopoma > Anoplopoma fimbria. The sequence continues at coordinate 2,581 of NW_026554383.1, read as the reverse complement.
GACTTCTCCAGTGCCTTCAACACCATCCAGCCTTTGCTTCTGAGGGACAAGCTGGAGCAGACCGGGGTGGACCACCACCTCACTGCATGGATACTGGACTACCTCACCAACCGTCCACAGTATGTGAGGATAGGGGAGTGTGAGTCAGATCGGGTGTCCTGCAGCACGGGGCCCCACAAGGAACCGTTCTGGCTCCATTCCTCTTCTCCATCTACACTTCGGACTTCACATATAACTCTGCTACCTGCCACCTGCAAAAGTTCTCTGACGACTCTGCAATCGTCGGCCTCATCCCCGCCGGCGATGAGAGGGAATACAGAGAACTGAACCAGGACTTCATAGGATGGTGCCGGCGGAACTGCCTCCAGATCAACTCTGGTAAAACCAAAGAGCTGGTGGTGGACTTCCGCCGGGGAAAACACTGTCCTCCGGAACCAGTGAACATCCAGGGACAGGACATTGAGATTGTGCAATCTTATAAGTACCTGGGTGTTCACTTGAACAATAAACTGGACTGGACTAATCATTCAAATGCACTGTATAAAAAGGGTCAGAGCAGACTCTATCTGCTGAGGAGACTGAGGTCCTTTGGAGTGCAGGGAGCACTCCTGAGGACTTTTTTCAACTCCGTGGTGGCATCAGCCATCTTTTATGGAGTGGTCTGCTGGAGCAGCAGCATCTCAGCAGCAGACAAGAAGAGACTGAACAAGCTTGTCAGGAAGGCCAGCAGTGTGCTGGGGTGTCCATTGGATACGGTGGAGGTGGTGGGAGACAGGAGGGTGATGGCCAAGCTGTCATCCCTGATGAACAACACCTCCCACCCCATGCAGGACGCCCTGGCAGCTCTGTGCAGCTCCTTCAGCCACCGGCTGCTTCACCCCCGGTGTGTGAAGGAGAGGTACCGCAGGTCCTTCCTTCCTGCTGCTGTCAGACTACACAACCAGCTCTGCTCCCAGCAGACCACATGACACATGACAATAAAAACACTGTGCAATAATAGTTAATATAGTTTTTTTTTTTGTCTGTCTGTAAATATTATATTTCAGTTATTGTGTTTTTCTACTGTTTTTATTGCTTATTTATAATACTTGTTTTTATTTAGTCGCTTCACGCTGCGAGAGCGAACCCCTCTCCTCTGTCCTGATTCTCCTGGACCTGTCAGCGAGCGTTTGACACGGTGAACCACCAGATCCTCCTCTCCACCCTCGAGGGGATGGGGCGTCTCAGGCTCTGCACTCTCCTGCTTGCATCCTACCTGACAGGCCGATCCTACCAGGTGACATGGAGGGGGCCGTGTCAGAACCACGCACACTGTCTACGGGGCCTTCCACAAGGCTCAGTTCTGGGCCCCTTCTCTTCTCGCCTACAACATCTCTGGGTTCTGTTATTCGCCGCATGACTTCTCTTACCATTGTTATGCCGATGACACCCAGCTGGTCTTGTCACTTCTCCCGGTGACACTATGGAGCCACGTATTGCTGCGTGCTTGGCTGACATCTCGAAGTGGATGGCGACACACCACCTGAAGCCTAACCTGGCCACTTCTTCCTCCCGGAAGGGGTTGCTCCACCGAGACCTGTCCATCACCATTGATGATGCCGTGGTGACGCCAACTCGGACTGTGAGGAATCTGGGTGTGACCCTGGACGACCAACTGTCGTTCTCAGCAAACATTGCATCGGTCACACCTCTCCTGCAGATTCCTCCTCTACAACATCAGGAGGATTCGCCCCTTCCTCACTGAGGAGACGGCGCAGGTGCTCATCCAGGCTCTGGTCATCTCCCGCCTGGACTACTGCAACTCACTACTTGCCGGAGCCCCGGCGTCGGCCATCAGACCCCTGGAGCTTGTCCAGAAAGCTGCAGCACGTCTGGTGTTCAATCGCCCCAAGTTCTCTCACACAACTTCCCTTCTCCGTTCTCTACACTGGCTCCCTGTAAGAGCTCGCATCCAGTTTAAGACTCTGGTGCTAGCCTACAGGGCAGTGAAAGGAACAGCTCCTTCCTATCTCCAGGCCTTGGTCAAGCCCTACACCCCTGCCCGACCACTTCGCTCTGCTGCCTCGGGGCGATTGGTTGCCCCGTCGCTCAGAGGTCCCTCCGGCCGATCCACCCGGTCACAGCTTTTTCTGTCCTGGCCCCTCAGTGGTGGAATGAACTCCCCACCGACGTCAGGACAGCAGAGTCGCTGCCCATCTTTAGGCGCAGGCTGAAAACTCACCTCTTCAAGAAGTACTACCCTGAGCCTTCCTCGTAGCACTTATTGCACTCGTATTAGTTGTTGCACTTACTGTATTTGTATCAGTTCGCTGCACTTATTGAATTTGTATTTGTTTACTGCACTTATCCTATTCGTAGTAGTTTGTAGCACTTACTATATTCGGATTAGTCTGTTGCAATTATTGTTTTCGTAGTAACTTGCCTCTGCACTATACTTTTGCTCTGGCTTATGCTTTAAGATGCTTGTTTAAGAAAGGAGATGCACTTATGACTTCTGGTGACTAGTAGTTCTCTTGAATACCTATGTTGAATACACTTCCTGTAAGTCGCTTTGGATAAAAGCGTCTGCTAAATGACTCAT
>NW_026554382.1:0-41655 GCF_027596085.1 Anoplopoma fimbria | reverse complement strand
AACAGGAGCGTGGTCCTGCAGCATGAGTGCTACAGCTCGCGATTGACGTCTTCTATGGGTAGCTCGCCATCTTGTTTTTTCTTCGGTTCTGTTCTTCCAAACGATCTCCTCCTCATAAAAATAACGTCCGAGTCCTCAAACGAATAACAACACAAAGTCCCGTGGCATAGAAAAAAAATAACACAGAATCCTCCTAATAAAAAACGGAGTTCTCAACCGAATAACAACAGTCCCGTGGCATAGAAAAAAGTATCACAGAATTCTCCAATAGAACGTTAAAATAAAGTAATCCAAAGTAATCCAAAAACAAAGGGAAAAAATGAGGCTCAATGCTCTTTAAAACCTTGCTTTGTTTTCGCTTTTCTCTATTCTCTTTTACCTCTTGTTATTCTCCTCTTATTACTAAGTTTTTCTGTCTGTCTGTCGCTAGTCTTTTTCGCATCAAACTGGTCCGTTCCGGTTTTTTCGCGCTCACTCACTCGCAAGTGACGCTACACCGTTCTGATTGGTTGTCTACGGTTGCACTCGCTAAAGGGCAATACACCAATTATATTATCACAAAGGTACAATATAATAACAATAAAGGTTTTTTACTTTATAGCCATGTTTATAGTTTTTAAATTGTAGTTGGCTTAATACAACATGCTATATTAGATACCCACTATACATTTATTACTGTGTTTAACCTTTTATTTGTTTAGGTCAGTTAACCTGGGTTACAATCTCCCCCCTTGACTCTATGCAAGTCCCTTTGCATAGTTAAAGTCGGCTTTGTGTAAAACAAGGCTCTAAGGCTCTACAGATGAATCAGTAATAGATGTGCCCAAACTTTGGGAAAAATTTAGTTTTTCAAAGAGGGAACTAAGAGCAAGAATAAGTGGCTTCCCTAGCTCTTCATAAGTAAATTTCTGGGGCGGATGTCTATCTCTGGTAGAGCGTCTGGGCTCATCAGGTTCACTTTCAGACAAAGCTGCATGTGTTGACTGAACATCACGACTCTGCTCTGATTCAGGTTTATCCTGTGCCTGCTCTGTAAGCTCTGGGGTCTGCTCTTCAGGTTGTGAAGGAGGGTTTTGCATGTCAGGCCCAGGGATGTCTATGATAACATGGTCAGGGGACGTTGCAGGATAGTTATCTGCATGATTCTCCATTTCAATGACTGACTCATGCACATTGACCGGAAGGTCGGATTGCTCCTCCTCAGGCAAGATCCTGGGGACTTGAGGAGTGAATTCATTGGCCTGAGAGTTGAGATCAGCTGGAGGCTGTCTAAATCGTCCATCTCCTGCAAGTTGCATGATGGGAGGTTTTGTTGTCACCCCTACGACTCTCTCGAAACAATAGCTTTCCTCTTCCTCCTCACTCATGTCATCCTCATGATCATTCTGATCCATTTCTGGGTCTGAACCCTTCCTGCTTCTCAGTTTTCTCCTTGTGGACTTTTTTGTGTCCCTTTCCTTTTCCGGAGCTGCATCCACGGGTAGAAAACCACAGGGAAGAAGAAGATTTCTATGTAGTGTTCGGTGTGGACCACTGCCTCTCTCAGGCTTAACTACATAGACTGGTCCCTCATTGATTCTCTTCACCACAACATGGATTGTGCGCTCCCATCTGTCTGCCAGTTTATGCTTTCCGCGAATGTTGACATTTCGCACCAACACTCTGTCTCCTGTGACTAGTTCAGCTGCCCTGATTTTGGCATCAAATCTGGCTTTGTTTTGTTCTCCTCTCTTGCGACTATTGTCAGCAGCCACTGCGTAGCTTTCCTGCAGACGCTGGCGCAGTTGGTTTACATACTCTGAGTGAGTAGTACAAGATCCTGCAGCAGGGCTGGTTCCCAGGACAAAGTCGACTGGCAATGTAGGCTGTCTTCCGAACATTAGTTCGTACGGTGAGTAACGTAGTGTCATTTCGTGTGCAATTGTACGCATGTACAAGTGGCTTCACAAAATCTCTCCAATGATGTTTATCTTTCTCCTCCAGGGTTCCAAGCATACTCAAGAGTGTGCGATTGAATCGTTCAACAGGGTTCCCTTGAGGGTGATAAGGTGTTGTGCGCACCTTTTCCGCTCCAATGAGAAAACATAATTCCTTTATGGTGTGGGATTCAAAGTCTCTCCCTTGGTCGCTGTGGAGGCGGCTGGGGAAACCATAAGGCGCTATAAGGTTTTCCCACAGTGCCTTGGCAGTAGTCTTTGCCTTTTGGTCTCTGGTTGGTATCGCTATTGCGAATTTCGTGAAGTGATCTGTAATGACCAGGACGTTTCTTGTATCACGACTGTCAGGCTCTATTGACAGGAAGTCCATGCACACCAGTTCTAGCGGATAGGTAGTAAGTATGTTCTGCATAGGTGCTGCTTTTTGTGGGGTTGCTTTCCTCCTGTAGCACCTTTCACATGTTTGACATTTCTCTTCAATGGACTTTGCCATTTTAGGCCAATAAAATCTGGCACGTGCAAGGCTGAGGGCACGTTCAGCACCTAGATGGCCAACTTCTTCATGTATGCCCTTTAAAGCACGGTCTCTAAACTGCTGGGGAATGACAAGCTGGTGGATTTCCTGACCATGTTCAAGGCATTTCCTATATAGCACCCCATCTTTGAATAGAAGCTTGTTCCACTCTCTAAGAAGAAGTCTGACCTCAGGCGGCTCACAGCTCGAATGTTTGAAGTTTGGCTTATGTGCTGCTTCAAGAAAAGAAATGACCTTGTTGAGAATTGGATCTTCTCTCTGAGATCTGTACCAGTCTTCCTTTTTCCTGCCAGGTATGGTGTCTTGTCCAGGATTGGCGAAACAGTCTGGTATAACTGAGGCATCCAGGGCCAAGGATTCAGCCAGACAGGGAAACTCAGACTCATCCAGACTTGAATGTATACAGTGACGCTGACAGAGAGCAGAGACCACCTCGCTGGAAACCACTTCAGCTTCCTCATTCAAGATGCGTTTTTTTGAAACCTTCGATTCTTTCTCGTTCTCTAAGAAAAGCATCATCCTCTTGTGGTGGACCATGAGGTCGTCTGGACAAACCGTCGGCGTCTGCGTTTGCAAGGCCTGCTCGATATTTTATGCTGAAGTTGTAAGTTGACAAAGCCGCTAACCAGCGGTGTCCTGCAGCATCCAATTTGGCAGAAGTGAGAACGTAAGTGAGCGGGTTATTGTCAGTAAGAACCATAAACTCTGAACCATAGAGATAGTCATTGAACTTCTCGCAGACTGCCCACTTCAATGCCAAGTATTCCAACTTGTGTGTTGGGTAGTTTTTTTCACTCTTGGATAGCCCACGGCTAGCATAAGCTATCACCTTAAGCTTCCCGACTTGTTCTTGATAAAGAGCAGCACCAAGACCCTCTCCGCTAGCATCGGTGTGCAATACATAGGAGAGCTTGGGGTCTGCGAATGCAAGGATTGGTGAGGATGTTAACCTCTCAATAAGGGTTTTAAAGGCAAGGTTGCATTCAGTGTTCCACTCATCAGCAAAAGGTACCCGAGAGTTCACAGGGCCCTTGGGACAGGGTCTTTTGTATATCTTTCCTCTTTTACGAGGATGATGGTATCCAGCTTTAAGAGCATTTAAGGGCTTGGCTATCTTGGAGTAACCTTCAACGAAGCGCCGGTAATAGCCTGCAAAGCCCAAAAACTTTTCAAGTTCTTCTCTGTTTGTAGGACAAGGCCAGGTTTTCAAAGCTGAGATCTTATCTGGATCAGTGTGAACACCCTGAGCATCCACAACATGGCCAAGATACTTCACTGAGGACTTGAAGAAGTGACACTTCTCAGGTGATAACTTGAGACCATAGTCTTTGAGGCGCTGCAACACTCTCATGAGCCGGGCCTCATGTTCTTCAAGAGTCTCAGAGAAGACTATAAGATCATCCAAGAACACAAGCACTTCGTTCATATGTAAGTCCCCAACGCACTTTTCCATCAGGCGTTGAAAAGTAGAGGGAGCATTTGTTATGCCTTGGGGCATTCTGTTGAACTCCCAGAAGCCTAGGGGACATATGAACGCAGTCTTGTACTTGTCTTCTTCTGCCATTTCGACCTGGTAGTAACCAGATTTTAGGTCCATCACAGAGAACCATTTTGCACCACTAAGCGCTGAGAATGTCTCCTCGATGTTAGGTAGAGCATAAGCATCTTTAATGGTACGTGTATTTAGTTTTCTGTAGTCAACACAGAGTCTTATCTTTCCATTCTTCTTCTTGACTAAGACAATCGGAGAAGCAAAAGGACTTTCAGATTCTCTGATTATACCAGCTTCAAAAAGCTCTCTCAAGTGTTGTTTGACAGCTTCTCTGTCACTTGGGTGTATAGGTCTGGGTCTTTCTTTGAAAGGGGTTTCGTCACTTAGTCTTATATGGTGCTTAACAGCATTAGTGTGACCATTAGACATTTCATCAGTAGCAAACACATCTATGATGGAGTTAAGCTTATCTGTGATTCGTGTTTTCCATTCATCTCCAATAAGTGGGTTCTCAAGGTCAAAATGTAGTTTCTCCTTGACTTTCTCAGTTGTAGGCTCACAACGAGGGGAAGAAGGTTGATCAGAGTTAAGCGGCATGACACAAGCTGCGGCAGAGATTACGCCGATAACATGCCTTGGCTGCAAGGTGACATTATGGTCTGTCATGTTTCTGATGAAGACAGGAATCTTTCTGGCAGCTTTGCAGGAAATGTTCAAAAGAGCACATTCAAGCATTAAACCACCCGGCAGTGAGGAAGACTCAGGCGGCTCAAGGACAAAAGAGGTGTCGGGATTTGTCTTGCCTACTCTTACATTCCCGAAGATCTGAACTCTCTGTTTGGGAGGGATGGAGACAGGGCTTTTCCCATGCAATATAACACGACAAGGTTTGCTTTCACTCCTGTTGCTGTGGCCTACATGCTGGAGGAGTAGTGCATAGTTGTCTGACCTCTTTAAGAACTTGGGTCCTTTGTGCTCTACAGCATGCTGGTATAGCTGTATTAAAACATTTGTGCCAACTAACACAGGTGTTTGACTGTTAAAGAGGCATTCAGGAACAATCAGGGCTAAGGCTCTTAACTCCTCTTTGGTTCCAGTGACAGTATCAGGAAAAGTAAGACTAACTTCAATATAGCCGAGGTAAGGTACAGTTTGCCCTCCAGCGCCTTCAATTTCAAGCAGACTCTGAATGGGTTGTATGGGCAAGGATGACAGATATGAGGCATGGAATGTTTCAGAGATGGTCGTGACCTGTGACCCTGTGTCTAAGATGGACTCACACTGTACACCTTCGATTAAGACTGTTGCAGCATAGCGCGGACCAATAAGACCATTAGGTAAGTTAGAGTTGGCTTTGCTGTCTGATCTTGGGAGTCTGGGTTTCTTACGCGAGTTATGTGTCATTATCATGGGACTCGTCAAATCTTTGTTATCAGCTCCTAGTTGTCCCACAGCAGGAGCTGCTAGAAGTTTAAAGCCTGCTGGGGAGCTTCCTGTTTTGATTGATATTTCTCACGCCTGACTCTGAGTTCAGAGTTCTTTTTGCGGACAAGAGCCGGGTTTGGTTCATTATCACAGTTAACCGCTATGTGACCGTCCTGGCCACATTTGAAGCAGAACCATGGCTTTGGATAGCTAGAAGCCTTTGCGACTGGGTGGGGGTTTACTGAGCTTGCAATAAGACAGTCATAGCTTTTGTCTCTAATGGGGCTGCTGTTGGTGTCAGTTTTTCTTGATTCCCATTTAGCTTCCTGTATCAGTGATGCTACTTGTATTCTTAGCTCAGCAACCTCTTTCTCTAACTTTTGTGTGTTGTCTGGTTTCTTTGGAATAGCAACATCTGAATCAGGATCATAGCTTGGCACGTCAAAGACTGAGTGCATGTGTGAAACAGCTTTTGCATTTCCTAAGTGTTTTTTCATTCTTTCGAGTTTTGCAGAGCGTCGATCTTCCTCTGCCCGGAGCAGAAGGAGCAACTCAGAAAAGGATGGTGGGCTACTCTTTTGATGCTCAAGCTGAAGACTTACAATCAAGCTTTGGTCCCAGCAACCTCTGCAGAACTGTCGAAGTAGATATTTGTTTGAATCTTTGGCGTTGACTCCCCCTCTCAGAATGGCCTTGGTGAGAGAAACATTAAGCCTGTTCAAGTACATGGAGGGTTTTTCTCCAGTGTTCTGATTGGAGCTCAAGAAGGAGGCAAAAAGCTCCTCGCCATCTTCTACCACTCCAAAAGCAGCTTCAAGCTGATCAAGATATGAACGGAGGGGTGAACCAGTGCCAAGGGGCTTAACAATGTCAGTAGCAGGGCTAAGTAGACTCTCCAATATCCTCCTTAGCTTTTGATTTTCAGAGACTGAGACGTCACCAAGGAGAAGCTCAACTTGTGTACGCCAGGCTTCATAATCGACTTCACCATTTGGTTTAGGAGACTTGCCGGAGAATGTCCGTATTCTGCTCTGACTGTAGCTGGGTGGCTGTGGCTCACTGCGCATTATGTGTTCAACCACTACTTTTTGAATGTGTGGAGGGTTAAACATGCTCTCATCAATGAGTGGAGGGTTAATGGATCTGATTGAGGGAGGGACGCCAGGTGAGATACTAGCTGGACGTCTCCCTGAATTTTCATGTTGATTGTTATCTTGGACTGGGTCGTCAGTCGTACACGTTGGGTTATGTGTAGAACCCATGGTTCCATACTGACTATCGTTAGTCTGGGGTTCAGTGAAAGGGTTAGGGCTTTGCTGCCCTGGGGGCAAATGTGCCTCATTTGTCTGGGCAGGACTTGTGTCAGACTGAAAGGATTGAAGCTCACCCTGAAGTAGGTTGAAAAAGCCTGCTTTACTGTGGCCATGCAAAGCTTGCAGTTCACTTAAGTATCTTTGTGCTAACTCCCTGCCGAGCTCATCCTGACATATTTCTCGAATGGTCCTCACATGCCATGTCACATTAGGATCTCTAGGGCTTGGTAAGTTACCAACAGTGGCAGGGTTTAGTCTTGAGATTGCTCTATCTGAAACATACTCTATTAAAGCTCTTCCTGCAGGTTGCTCTGGCTCGTCTGGGATTTTAACAGTCTTTGCAATGTCTCCATCAACTTTAAAGACGTCTGTGATTTCGTTTACTGTGTATGAGTCATCAATACCAGTTACATAGAGGCAATTTGGACCTCTAAGATCATATCTGTTACAAAGTTCCATTTTTTCTCTTTCCAATGTATTTTGTTTTTTCAATACTACAGTTTTGAACTAATTTTATCAGTCTTGGGTGACTAAGATATCTACTTTGGTTAAAGTAGTCTACAACGGTTTTCAAAAAGTTCTATGGCTCCTTTATGCTAAACTAATTAGACTCCTGGCTAGCTCGCCACATTTGTAGCACCTCGCTGATCATTACATGTGCTAGGGCTAGATTCTAGGTTCTAAGGAGCAGTGTGTGACTAAAGTTAATAACGACACACCAAGACTGAGAGGTAAGTTTGAACTGTGGTTCATTTATGTAGCAAAAAAATGGTGAATCCATACATCATTCGAAATATAAACCATGAAAAATAGAATAAATCAAATATGTAAAAAAAGAAAAGTATTTCCCCTCTTTTGGTTCACTTTGGGTTGATTTACACCTATTTAGGTCAATAAAAATATTTCTAACGTTGCACCTTTAAGTTGCTATTTGAATTATTATTCGCTTTTTAGTTGACTCAATTTAACTATAGCCTAATTGTATCTAAGTGGTGCAATTTTGAGATTTTTGTACTATTTTCTATTTATTTTAAACACCAAATACCCAATAAACAAAAGAAATGCAAATACAATAAAATACAACTTAGCGCATCAAGTAGAAATAAAAGAAAGAAAAGAAAACTAGCATTATCTGGGATCAATACACTTCAATTTTGAACATAATATCTAATCAGTCCTTTTGTCAAATCCTTCACTTCAGTTGAAGCTCCACTGCATGTTGCAGACACTTTTGGAAAGTTAATTTGTCTTACCACACTCCTCAGTTATCCAAGAACAGGAGCGTGGTCCTGCAGCATGAGTGCTACAGCTCGCGATTGACGTCTTCTATGGGTAGCTCGCCATCTTGTTTTTTCTTCGGTTCTGTTCTTCCAAACGATCTCCTCCTCATAAAAATAACGTCCGAGTCCTCAAACGAATAACAACACAAAGTCCCGTGGCATAGAAAAAAAATAACACAGAATCCTCCTAATAAAAAAACGGAGTTCTCAACCGAATAACAACAGTCCCGTGGCATAGAAAAAAGTATCACAGAATTCTCCAATAGAACGTTAAAATAAAGTAATCCAAAGTAATCCAAAAACAAAGGGAAAAAATGAGGCTCAATGCTCTTTAAAACCTTGCTTTGTTTTCGCTTTTCTCTATTCTCTTTTACCTCTTGTTATTCTCCTCTTATTACTAAGTTTTTCTGTCTGTCTGTCGCTAGTCTTTTTCGCATCAAACTGGTCCGTTCCGGTTTTTTCGCGCTCACTCACTCGCAAGTGACGCTACACCGTTCTGATTGGTTGTCTACGGTTGCACTCGCTAAAGGGCAATACACCAATTATATTATCACAAAGGTACAATATAATAACAATAAAGGTTTTTTACTTTATAGCCATGTTTATAGTTTTTAAATTGTAGTTGGCTTAATACAACATGCTATATTAGATACCCACTATACATTTATTACTGTGTTTAACCTTTTATTTGTTTAGGTCAGTTAACCTGGGTTACAATCTCCCCCCTTGACTCTATGCAAGTCCCTTTGCATAGTTAAAGTCGGCTTTGTGTAAAACAAGGCTCTAAGGCTCTACAGATGAATCAGTAATAGATGTGCCCAAACTTTGGGAAAAATTTAGTTTTTCAAAGAGGGAACTAAGAGCAAGAATAAGTGGCTTCCCTAGCTCTTCATAAGTAAATTTCTGGGGCGGATGTCTATCTCTGGTAGAGCGTCTGGGCTCATCAGGTTCACTTTCAGACAAAGCTGCATGTGTTGACTGAACATCACGACTCTGCTCTGATTCAGGTTTATCCTGTGCCTGCTCTGTAAGCTCTGGGGTCTGCTCTTCAGGTTGTGAAGGAGGGTTTTGCATGTCAGGCCCAGGGATGTCTATGATAACATGGTCAGGGGACGTTGCAGGATAGTTATCTGCATGATTCTCCATTTCAATGACTGACTCATGCACATTGACCGGAAGGTCGGATTGCTCCTCCTCAGGCAAGATCCTGGGGACTTGAGGAGTGAATTCATTGGCCTGAGAGTTGAGATCAGCTGGAGGCTGTCTAAATCGTCCATCTCCTGCAAGTTGCATGATGGGAGGTTTTGTTGTCACCCCTACGACTCTCTCGAAACAATAGCTTTCCTCTTCCTCCTCACTCATGTCATCCTCATGATCATTCTGATCCATTTCTGGGTCTGAACCCTTCCTGCTTCTCAGTTTTCTCCTTGTGGACTTTTTTGTGTCCCTTTCCTTTTCCGGAGCTGCATCCACGGGTAGAAAACCACAGGGAAGAAGAAGATTTCTATGTAGTGTTCGGTGTGGACCACTGCCTCTCTCAGGCTTAACTACATAGACTGGTCCCTCATTGATTCTCTTCACCACAACATGGATTGTGCGCTCCCATCTGTCTGCCAGTTTATGCTTTCCGCGAATGTTGACATTTCGCACCAACACTCTGTCTCCTGTGACTAGTTCAGCTGCCCTGATTTTGGCATCAAATCTGGCTTTGTTTTGTTCTCCTCTCTTGCGACTATTGTCAGCAGCCACTGCGTAGCTTTCCTGCAGACGCTGGCGCAGTTGGTTTACATACTCTGAGTGAGTAGTACAAGATCCTGCAGCAGGGCTGGTTCCCAGGACAAAGTCGACTGGCAATGTAGGCTGTCTTCCGAACATTAGTTCGTACGGTGAGTAACCAGTAGTGTCATTTCGTGTGCAATTGTACGCATGTACAAGTGGCTTCACAAAATCTCTCCAATGATGTTTATCTTTCTCCTCCAGGGTTCCAAGCATACTCAAGAGTGTGCGATTGAATCGTTCAACAGGGTTCCCTTGAGGGTGATAAGGTGTTGTGCGCACCTTTTCCGCTCCAATGAGAAAACATAATTCCTTTATGGTGTGGGATTCAAAGTCTCTCCCTTGGTCGCTGTGGAGGCGGCTGGGGAAACCATAAGGCGCTATAAGGTTTTCCCACAGTGCCTTGGCAGTAGTCTTTGCCTTTTGGTCTCTGGTTGGTATCGCTATTGCGAATTTCGTGAAGTGATCTGTAATGACCAGGACGTTTCTTGTATCACGACTGTCAGGCTCTATTGACAGGAAGTCCATGCACACCAGTTCTAGCGGATAGGTAGTAAGTATGTTCTGCATAGGTGCTGCTTTTTGTGGGGTTGCTTTCCTCCTGTAGCACCTTTCACATGTTTGACATTTCTCTTCAATGGACTTTGCCATTTTAGGCCAATAAAATCTGGCACGTGCAAGGCTGAGGGCACGTTCAGCACCTAGATGGCCAACTTCTTCATGTATGCCCTTTAAAGCACGGTCTCTAAACTGCTGGGGAATGACAAGCTGGTGGATTTCCTGACCATGTTCAAGGCATTTCCTATATAGCACCCCATCTTTGAATAGAAGCTTGTTCCACTCTCTAAGAAGAAGTCTGACCTCAGGCGGCTCACAGCTCGAATGTTTGAAGTTTGGCTTATGTGCTGCTTCAAGAAAAGAAATGACCTTGTTGAGAATTGGATCTTCTCTCTGAGATCTGTACCAGTCTTCCTTTTTCCTGCCAGGTATGGTGTCTTGTCCAGGATTGGCGAAACAGTCTGGTATAACTGAGGCATCCAGGGCCAAGGATTCAGCCAGACAGGGAAACTCAGACTCATCCAGACTTGAATGTATACAGTGACGCTGACAGAGAGCAGAGACCACCTCGCTGGAAACCACTTCAGCTTCCTCATTCAAGATGCGTTTTTTGAAACCTTCGATTCTTTCTCGTTCTCTAAGAAAAGCATCATCCTCTTGTGGTGGACCATGAGGTCGTCTGGACAAACCGTCGGCGTCTGCGTTTGCAAGGCCTGCTCGATATTTTATGCTGAAGTTGTAAGTTGACAAAGCCGCTAACCAGCGGTGTCCTGCAGCATCCAATTTGGCAGAAGTGAGAACGTAAGTGAGCGGGTTATTGTCAGTAAGAACCATAAACTCTGAACCATAGAGATAGTCATTGAACTTCTCGCAGACTGCCCACTTCAATGCCAAGTATTCCAACTTGTGTGTTGGGTAGTTTTTTTCACTCTTGGATAGCCCACGGCTAGCATAAGCTATCACCTTAAGCTTCCCGACTTGTTCTTGATAAAGAGCAGCACCAAGACCCTCTCCGCTAGCATCGGTGTGCAATACATAGGAGAGCTTGGGGTCTGCGAATGCAAGGATTGGTGAGGATGTTAACCTCTCAATAAGGGTTTTAAAGGCAAGGTTGCATTCAGTGTTCCACTCATCAGCAAAAGGTACCCGAGAGTTCACAGGGCCCTTGGGACAGGGTCTTTTGTATATCTTTCCTCTTTTACGAGGATGATGGTATCCAGCTTTAAGAGCATTTAAGGGCTTGGCTATCTTGGAGTAACCTTCAACGAAGCGCCGGTAATAGCCTGCAAAGCCCAAAAACTTTTCAAGTTCTTCTCTGTTTGTAGGACAAGGCCAGGTTTTCAAAGCTGAGATCTTATCTGGATCAGTGTGAACACCCTGAGCATCCACAACATGGCCAAGATACTTCACTGAGGACTTGAAGAAGTGACACTTCTCAGGTGATAACTTGAGACCATAGTCTTTGAGGCGCTGCAACACTCTCATGAGCCGGGCCTCATGTTCTTCAAGAGTCTCAGAGAAGACTATAAGATCATCCAAGAACACAAGCACTTCGTTCATATGTAAGTCCCCAACGCACTTTTCCATCAGGCGTTGAAAAGTAGAGGGAGCATTTGTTATGCCTTGGGGCATTCTGTTGAACTCCCAGAAGCCTAGGGGACATATGAACGCAGTCTTGTACTTGTCTTCTTCTGCCATTTCGACCTGGTAGTAACCAGATTTTAGGTCCATCACAGAGAACCATTTTGCACCACTAAGCGCTGAGAATGTCTCCTCGATGTTAGGTAGAGCATAAGCATCTTTAATGGTACGTGTATTTAGTTTTCTGTAGTCAACACAGAGTCTTATCTTTCCATTCTTCTTCTTGACTAAGACAATCGGAGAAGCAAAAGGACTTTCAGATTCTCTGATTATACCAGCTTCAAAAAGCTCTCTCAAGTGTTGTTTGACAGCTTCTCTGTCACTTGGGTGTATAGGTCTGGGTCTTTCTTTGAAAGGGGTTTCGTCACTTAGTCTTATATGGTGCTTAACAGCATTAGTGTGACCATTAGACATTTCATCAGTAGCAAACACATCTATGATGGAGTTAAGCTTATCTGTGATTCGTGTTTTCCATTCATCTCCAATAAGTGGGTTCTCAAGGTCAAAATGTAGTTTCTCCTTGACTTTCTCAGTTGTAGGCTCACAACGAGGGGAAGAAGGTTGATCAGAGTTAAGCGGCATGACACAAGCTGCGGCAGAGATTACGCCGATAACATGCCTTGGCTGCAAGGTGACATTATGGTCTGTCATGTTTCTGATGAAGACAGGAATCTTTCTGGCAGCTTTGCAGGAAATGTTCAAAAGAGCACATTCAAGCATTAAACCACCCGGCAGTGAGGAAGACTCAGGCGGCTCAAGGACAAAAGAGGTGTCGGGATTTGTCTTGCCTACTCTTACATTCCCGAAGATCTGAACTCTCTGTTTGGGAGGGATGGAGACAGGGCTTTTCCCATGCAATATAACACGACAAGGTTTGCTTTCACTCCTGTTGCTGTGGCCTACATGCTGGAGGAGTAGTGCATAGTTGTCTGACCTCTTTAAGAACTTGGGTCCTTTGTGCTCTACAGCATGCTGGTATAGCTGTATTAAAACATTTGTGCCAACTAACACAGGTGTTTGACTGTTAAAGAGGCATTCAGGAACAATCAGGGCTAAGGCTCTTAACTCCTCTTTGGTTCCAGTGACAGTATCAGGAAAAGTAAGACTAACTTCAATATAGCCGAGGTAAGGTACAGTTTGCCCTCCAGCGCCTTCAATTTCAAGCAGACTCTGAATGGGTTGTATGGGCAAGGATGACAGATATGAGGCATGGAATGTTTCAGAGATGGTCGTGACCTGTGACCCTGTGTCTAAGATGGACTCACACTGTACACCTTCGATTAAGACTGTTGCAGCATAGCGCGGACCAATAAGACCATTAGGTAAGTTAGAGTTGGCTTTGCTGTCTGATCTTGGGAGTCTGGGTTTCTTACGCGAGTTATGTGTCATTATCATGGGACTCGTCAAATCTTTGTTATCAGCTCCTAGTTGTCCCACAGCAGGAGCTGCTAGAAGTTTAAAGCCTGCTGGGGAGCTTCCTGTTTTGATTGATATTTCTCACGCCTGACTCTGAGTTCAGAGTTCTTTTTGCGGACAAGAGCCGGGTTTGGTTCATTATCACAGTTAACCGCTATGTGACCGTCCTGGCCACATTTGAAGCAGAACCATGGCTTTGGATAGCTAGAAGCCTTTGCGACTGGGTGGGGGTTTACTGAGCTTGCAATAAGACAGTCATAGCTTTTGTCTCTAATGGGGCTGCTGTTGGTGTCAGTTTTTCTTGATTCCCATTTAGCTTCCTGTATCAGTGATGCTACTTGTATTCTTAGCTCAGCAACCTCTTTCTCTAACTTTTGTGTGTTGTCTGGTTTCTTTGGAATAGCAACATCTGAATCAGGATCATAGCTTGGCACGTCAAAGACTGAGTGCATGTGTGAAACAGCTTTTGCATTTCCTAAGTGTTTTTTCATTCTTTCGAGTTTTGCAGAGCGTCGATCTTCCTCTGCCCGGAGCAGAAGGAGCAACTCAGAAAAGGATGGTGGGCTACTCTTTTGATGCTCAAGCTGAAGACTTACAATCAAGCTTTGGTCCCAGCAACCTCTGCAGAACTGTCGAAGTAGATATTTGTTTGAATCTTTGGCGTTGACTCCCCCTCTCAGAATGGCCTTGGTGAGAGAAACATTAAGCCTGTTCAAGTACATGGAGGGTTTTTCTCCAGTGTTCTGATTGGAGCTCAAGAAGGAGGCAAAAAGCTCCTCGCCATCTTCTACCACTCCAAAAGCAGCTTCAAGCTGATCAAGATATGAACGGAGGGGTGAACCAGTGCCAAGGGGCTTAACAATGTCAGTAGCAGGGCTAAGTAGAC
Source organism: Anoplopoma fimbria (assembly GCF_027596085.1). Classification (NCBI taxonomy): domain Eukaryota; kingdom Metazoa; phylum Chordata; class Actinopteri; order Perciformes; family Anoplopomatidae; genus Anoplopoma; species Anoplopoma fimbria. The sequence goes on along the minus strand of NW_026554382.1, from coordinate 27,396 downwards.
TCTCCAATATCCTCCTTAGCTTTTGATTTTCAGAGACTGAGACGTCACCAAGGAGAAGCTCAACTTGTGTACGCCAGGCTTCATAATCGACTTCACCATTTGGTTTAGGAGACTTGCCGGAGAATGTCCGTATTCTGCTCTGACTGTAGCTGGGGGTGGCTGTGGCTCACTGCGCATTATGTGTTCAACCACTACTTTTTGAATGTGTGGAGGGTTAAACATGCTCTCATCAATGAGTGGAGGGTTAATGGATCTGATTGAGGGAGGGACGCCAGGTGAGATACTAGCTGGACGTCTCCCTGAATTTTCATGTTGATTGTTATCTTGGACTGGGTCGTCAGTCGTACACGTTGGGTTATGTGTAGAACCCATGGTTCCATACTGACTATCGTTAGTCTGGGGTTCAGTGAAAGGGTTAGGGCTTTGCTGCCCTGGGGGCAAATGTGCCTCATTTGTCTGGGCAGGACTTGTGTCAGACTGAAAGGATTGAAGCTCACCCTGAAGTAGGTTGAAAAAGCCTGCTTTACTGTGGCCATGCAAAGCTTGCAGTTCACTTAAGTATCTTTGTGCTAACTCCCTGCCGAGCTCATCCTGACATATTTCTCGAATGGTCCTCACATGCCATGTCACATTAGGATCTCTAGGGCTTGGTAAGTTACCAACAGTGGCAGGGTTTAGTCTTGAGATTGCTCTATCTGAAACATACTCTATTAAAGCTCTTCCTGCAGGTTGCTCTGGCTCGTCTGGGATTTTAACAGTCTTTGCAATGTCTCCATCAACTTTAAAGACGTCTGTGATTTCGTTTACTGTGTATGAGTCATCAATACCAGTTACATAGAGGCAATTTGGACCTCTAAGATCATATCTGTTACAAAGTTCCATTTTTTCTTTTCCAATGTATTTTGTTTTTTCAATACTACAGTTTTGAACTAATTTTATCAGTCTTGGGTGACTAAGATATCTACTTTGGTTAAAGTAGTCTACAACGGTTTTCAAAAAGTTCTATGGCTCCTTTATGCTAAACTAATTAGACTCCTGGCTAGCTCGCCACATTTGTAGCACCTCGCTGATCATTACATGTGCTAGGGCTAGATTCTAGGTTCTAAGGAGCAGTGTGTGACTAAGTTAATAACGACACACCAAGACTGAGAGGTAAGTTTGAACTGTGGTTCATTTATGTAGCAAAAAAATGGTGAATCCATACATCATTCGAAATATAAACCATGAAAAATAGAATAAATCAAATATGTAAAAAAAGAAAAGTATTTCCCCTCTTTTGGTTCACTTTGGGTTGATTTACACCTATTTAGGTCAATAAAAATATTTCTAACGTTGCACCTTTAAGTTGCTATTTGAATTATTATTCGCTTTTTAGTTGACTCAATTTAACTATAGCCTAATTGTATCTAAGTGGTGCAATTTTGAGATTTTTGTACTATTTTCTATTTATTTTAAACACCAAATACCCAATAAACAAAAGAAATGCAAATACAATAAAATACAACTTAGCGCATCAAGTAGAAATAAAAGAAAGAAAAGAAAACTAGCATTATCTGGGATCAATACACTTCAATTTTGAACATAATATCTAATCAGTCCTTTTGTCAAATCCTTCACTTCAGTTGAAGCTCCACTGCATGTTGCAGACACTTTTGGAAAGTTAATTTGTCTTACCACACTCCTCAGTTATCCAAGAACAGGAGCGTGGTCCTGCAGCATGAGTGCTACAGCTCGCGATTGACGTCTTCTATGGGTAGCTCGCCATCTTGTTTTTTCTTCGGTTCTGTTCTTCCAAACGATCTCCTCCTCATAAAAATAACGTCCGAGTCCTCAAACGAATAACAACACAAAGTCCCGTGGCATAGAAAAAAAAATAACACAGAATCCTCCTAATAAAAAAACGGAGTTCTCAACCGAATAACAACAGTCCCGTGGCATAGAAAAAAGTATCACAGAATTCTCCAATAGAACGTTAAAATAAAGTAATCCAAAGTAATCCAAAAACAAAGGGAAAAAATGAGGCTCAATGCTCTTTAAAACCTTGCTTTGTTTTCGCTTTTCTCTATTCTCTTTTACCTCTTGTTATTCTCCTCTTATTACTAAGTTTTTCTGTCTGTCTGTCGCTAGTCTTTTTCGCATCAAACTGGTCCGTTCCGGTTTTTTCGCGCTCACTCACTCGCAAGTGACGCTACACCGTTCTGATTGGTTGTCTACGGTTGCACTCGCTAAAGGGCAATACACCAATTATATTATCACAAAGGTACAATATAATAACAATAAAGGTTTTTTACTTTATAGCCATGTTTATAGTTTTTAAATTGTAGTTGGCTTAATACAACATGCTATATTAGATACCCACTATACATTTATTACTGTGTTTAACCTTTTATTTGTTTAGGTCAGTTAACCTGGGTTACAATCTCCCCCCCTTGACTCTATGCAAGTCCCTTTGCATAGTTAAAGTCGGCTTTGTGTAAAACAAGGCTCTAAGGCTCTACAGATGAATCAGTAATAGATGTGCCCAAACTTTGGGAAAAATTTAGTTTTTCAAAGAGGGAACTAAGAGCAAGAATAAGTGGCTTCCCTAGCTCTTCATAAGTAAATTTCTGGGGCGGATGTCTATCTCTGGTAGAGCGTCTGGGCTCATCAGGTTCACTTTCAGACAAAGCTGCATGTGTTGACTGAACATCACGACTCTGCTCTGATTCAGGTTTATCCTGTGCCTGCTCTGTAAGCTCTGGGGTCTGCTCTTCAGGTTGTGAAGGAGGGTTTTGCATGTCAGGCCCAGGGATGTCTATGATAACATGGTCAGGGGACGTTGCAGGATAGTTATCTGCATGATTCTCCATTTCAATGACTGACTCATGCACATTGACCGGAAGGTCGGATTGCTCCTCCTCAGGCAAGATCCTGGGGACTTGAGGAGTGAATTCATTGGCCTGAGAGTTGAGATCAGCTGGAGGCTGTCTAAATCGTCCATCTCCTGCAAGTTGCATGATGGGAGGTTTTGTTGTCACCCCTACGACTCTCTCGAAACAATAGCTTTCCTCTTCCTCCTCACTCATGTCATCCTCATGATCATTCTGATCCATTTCTGGGTCTGAACCCTTCCTGCTTCTCAGTTTTCTCCTTGTGGACTTTTTTGTGTCCCTTTCCTTTGTAGCAGTAGACACTCAATGAAGTGCGCATAGCAGCCGGTAGGGGGAACACTACATAAAGGTGGCAGGTCTCCCCGGTGCTCTCTCTCTGCACTCAATTGCATGCATGACTTCCGGTCCGAAGTGTTGTCTCGCGGCAGAGCGCTTGAGCTGCCGTGCCCCGCTATGAGCGTGCGCTACTCCCGTTGGCCTGCGTTGGTAAGTGTCCTCTTGGTCTGCACAATCTGATTAAATATTAGCGCTAACAATGTTTCGGTTGTAGGTACCGCATGTAGCTGTAGGCTCCTCCCCCTGTTATCGTCAGTGTGCCGCCAATCGAGTCAACAGGTATAGTGTGTTTTAATTCAGCATTGGGCCCATACGGTCATTTTAATAATAAACATTTTTACCAATTTTATACATTCTGTTTTTAGATGAGGGACGGCTACTGAGCAACCTGAACGGCTGAACCCTGCTGCTTTGTTTTGTATTTCGTCTGCGGTTTCAATTACAGCGCCGTCCGCTGTTGTGTTTACAGCTTTGTTTGCTGTCCTTGTTTATAGCGCTGTTTGTTGCCCGTTACCTACAGCGTTGCAACAGATTTGGCGTTGTGTTACCACGGCCGGAAACCGTTACAGCCATTTTCACTGCCATAAGTGTGCCGCCTTGGCCATTGGGTTTGTTTTGCTTTGAATATAGTTTGTTTATTTGCTTTCTTTTCTGTTTTTGGGCAAAGGATATTTTGTTTGGATTGATTGTTTGCCCCGTTTTGGTTTCGCATTAGTTTTGTTTCATTGTGTTTGATTCTTGTCTGTTTTACTTTGCAGAGGTCTGTGGTGGAGGCGGTGTCCCTTTTCTTCCTGTGTGCTGTGCTTCCCTGGGATTTATGTTTGTGTGTGTGATTATCACTTACCCGGGTGATTTATATTATTTGGACCCTTCCCTTCGCTAGCCCCCCCATTCACATCAGCCTCTGCCTTAACAGTTTATTGTGTGCTTATTCCATTGTATTAAGTAAATAAAATATATATTGTTAAAACTGTGAACCACGTCTCCTGCCATTAGAGTCAACTTACTTGCGTGTCTTAAATTAAATCTTTGGGTGAAAGTCCCAAGGTGGCGTTGTCTGCAACCTCCTGAACACGGGCTGTGCTTGGTGTGGTCCCTAACGTCACCTCGCCGCCGTGCTCCCCGCCCCCTCGCCTTGCCACACTTGGCGTTGTTGACAGGATACACTCTAATTAGGCAGAGACGTGTGTTCGTTGGTTTTTTATTTTGTTCTAATATTGTGTTCTTTTTGTAGGCATATTGAGCAGCGAAAAAAAAAAAAAAAAAAAAAAAAAGACAAAGCAGCAGTGTTCCCAGCGGATCTCCGTGCCGTTTCGGGTGAGGTTCCTCGCTATAGGCCTAGTTTCTAGTGTAGTGTTTTATCTGGGGAGTAGTGTCAGTTGAGTCATGACTGAAGAGTTGCAGGAACTCAAAGCCTTGATTGCCCAGTTAAAGGCTGACAATGAGCAGCTGCGGCAGGAGCAGGCTGGCCCTAGTGCATCATCTGCTGCTTCTGAGCCATCTACTGCTCCCTCCACTTCTAGTGTCCCTGTATCAGAGAGACTAGTCTTTATACCCCGAGATAGGAAGTGTCCCATCTTTAGGGGGAGGACAGGTATAGGGCTGAGTGAGTGGATAGAAGAGGCAAAAGCATGTATGAGGGCGCGGCATTTATCCTTCTCTGACCGTGCATTTTTTCTCTTCGACCACCTAGAGGGTGAGGCTAAGGAGGAAATTAAGCATCGCTCTTCTGCAGACCGAGAGGACCCTGGTAAAATACTTTCCATCTTGCAGGAATTATACGGGTGCACTGAGTCTTATGTCGCTCTGCAGGAAGCATTCTTCTCCAGGAAGCAGCAGGAGGGAGAGACTCTTCAGGAGTTCTCCCTCGCTTTGATGGGTCTCGTGGCTAAGGTGAGACAGCGTGCGCCTACCGGTATGTTAAATACCGAGGCACTTCTGAGAGACCAGTTTGTTGAGCATGTTTTAGGGGGTTCCCTGCGTCGTCAGTTGAAGCAGTTTGTGCGTAACTGGCCTGACTGCACCTTGCTAGAGGTCAGAGCCGAGGCAATCCAGTGGGAGCGTGAAGGTTCACCTGCTCGGATGAGGGCCCGCAGTCATTCACTCCCCTTAGTCTCTGGTGTTCAGTATGGCGTTCAGGGTGGCCGTTATGGCCCTGTCCCTTCACCCCCAGTGTCTGAGGTGAGTGAGATGAGGGAGATGCTAAAGCGGCAGCAAGAGCAGCTGAATCAACTCACCGAAAGCATTGCACGCTTGCAGGACTCCAACTGGCGCAGCCGTCCATCTCGTTCAGACCCTGTAATATGCCGGCGTTGTAAGCAGCCTGGCCATTATGCGAGAGAGTGTGACGGCGTGCGCGCTCCTCACTCTCAATCTTTTGCACAACCTCCACCTAATCCGGGTAGACAGTCTTGCCCCGCTTCGATGTCGGGAAACTAGAGCCCCTGAACTGCAGAGCCACAGTTTGGGTGAGGCGGCTATGGGCTCACAAGCTGGTTTTAGTGTTTTAAATGTTCCTAAGCTGATCTCGTCTTGTCCTCATGTCGATGTGAGCATGGGTGGAGTGATGGTTCCGTGTCTAGTGGATACGGGGTCTATGGTGTCCTGTGTGTCGGAGAGCTTTTTCCATCAGTATTTTGAGCTTTGGGGTCAGGAGCGCCTCCAGTCATGCCACTGGTTGCAGCTTCGAGCTGCTAATGGTTTAGCTATACCATACATTGGCTACTTGGAGCTTGAGGTACAACTTTGTGGAAAGTTGATGCCCAATTGTGGAGTGTTGGTTGTAAAGGACCCTCCTGGCGGTACGCCTGCTCAAGTGCCTGGTGTTCTGGGTATGAATGTGATTCGCAAATGCTACCAAGAGCTCTTTGGACAGTATGGTGAGGAGTTGTTCTCTCAGTCCTGTGTATCTGGGACTCCATCCCCTGTTGTGCAGGCACTGCAGCAGTGTCGACATGTGGATGCTCAGACCCCTCCGGATAGTTCAGGAAGGGCAAAGGTCAGAGGTAAGGGGGCTTGGCGTATTCCTGGTGGGGTCATGAAGATCGTGGCAGCCACATGTGCTGAGAAGTATCTTGGTTCCACAGTGTTGTTTGAGCCCCCGGCCTCTGGGTTGCCTGCTGGTTTGCTTGCTTCCCCTGCCCTGGTTCAAGTGATCAGGGGAACGGCATACATACCCGTCATCAATGTAGGCTCGACCGACGTTGTGTTGTATGCTCGCACTGTCGTTGGCACACTCGATGCAGTAAATGTCGTGAGCCTTCCTCCAGGTGTCAGTGAGGTGCCATCCTGTGTAGCCATGTTGTCATCTCAGACAGTTGCCCCTACTGTACAGCAGCAGGCAGAGGATGTAGACCTGTCCTCGTTGTCTGCAGAGGAACAGCTCCAGGTGAGGTCTCTACTGAGACAGTATGCCCCTGTTTTCTCAGCCCATGATGGAGATCTGGGCTGTACCAGGCTGATCTCCCATGACATCCCGGTGGTTGATGATGCCCCTGTAAGGCAGCGCTACAGGCGTATACCACCATCGGAATACGAGGTCGTGAAAGAACACATTAATCAGCTGCTCTCATCCCAGGTAATCAGGGAAAGTAGTAGTCCCTATGCGTCCCCAATTGTGTTGGTGAGGAAAAAGGATGGCACTCTGCGTATGTGTGTTGACTACAGGCAACTCAATAGCAAGACTAGGAAGGATGCCTTTCCTCTGCCTCGCATTGAGGAGTCACTTGATGCGCTTTCAGGTGCCCGCTGGTTTACCACCCTAGACTTAACCAGTGGCTACAATCAAGTGCCAGTTACTGAGGCAGACAAGCCAAAAACTGCCTTTTGCACCCCGTTTGGTTTGTTTGAATGGAACCGCATGCCCTTTGGTCTTTGTAATGCTCCTGGCACATTTCAGAGGCTCATGCAGCGTATTTTTGGAGACAAACAATGCGAGTCATTATTGTTGTATCTTGATGACATCGTTGTGTTTTCATCGACTGTGGAACAACATCTGGAGCGGTTGCGGGTTGTGCTGGACCGACTCAAAAATGAGGGCCTAAAGGCAAAGCTCAGTAAATGCTCTTTCTTCCAGAAGGAGGTGCATTATTTGGGCCATGTAATATCTAGAGACGGTGTCTCCACGGAGCCCAGCAAGGTTGAGGCAGTCGCTAATTGGCCAATGCCTAAGACTGTCTCTGAGCTGCGGTCTTTTCTTGGCTTTGCCAGCTACTATCGGCGGTTTGTAGAGGGTTTTGCCAAGTTGGCAGCCCCTCTGCATAAGGCTGTGGCAGAGTTTGGGAGCACAAAGACGGGTAAGAAGTCCAAACATGGTGTCATCGAGCAGTGGACTGACGAGTGTGAACAAGGTTTTAAAGCGTTGAAGGCAAGGCTCACTACTGCACCAGTATTGGCCTATGCAGATTTTACCCTCCCTTTTATCCTGGAGGTGGATGCGAGCCATGGTGGCTTGGGGGCAGTGCTCTCACAGGAACAAGCAGGAAAGGTGCGGCCGATAGCTTATGCTAGCCGCGGCTTGAGACCAACAGAAAGGAACATGACCAATTATAGTTCCATGAAACTTGAGTTCCTGGCCCTTAAGTGGGCCATGACTGAAAAGTTTCGAGAGTACTTGTTGGGTCATAAGTGTATTGTCTATACAGACAATAACCCTTTGAGTCATTTAACTTCTGCTAAACTGTCTGCAGCTGAGCAGCGATGGGCAGCCCAGCTGGCGTCCTTCGACTTCGACATCAAGTATCGGTCAGGGAGGAGTAACCAGAATGCCGACGCGCTGTCTCGCCAATGCCCACCTGGTCCTCAGGATATTGAGGCTATGCTCCCTGGTACTGCCATGCCCAAGCCTCTGCAACAAGCCCTGGCACTGAGAGAGGATGAGGTAATCCAAGCTACCATTGTAGCCCTGCCACAGCACACCACCCCTGAGATCTGTACCCTTCAGCAGGCTGACCCGGTGATTTTAGAGTTGATGCCGTTTTTGAGAGAAAGCAGCGTCCTAGCCACGAGGAGCGGGCACAACTGTCACAGTCTGCACTGATTCTGCTCCGTCAGTGGGATCGCCTGGTCGAGAGGGACGGGGTCCTGTACCGCCAGGTGTTCCGCTCAGATGGTGCGGAGCCCACTTTTCAGTTGTTGTTGCCCGAGGCTCTCACCAGCGAGGTTTTAAACCAGGTCCATCAGGAGCATGGTCATCAGGGAGTGGAGCGCACTTTGGCGCTGCTGCGGTCCCGGTGCTATTGGCCAGGCATGTCCTCTGATGTGGCTCAATGGTGTCAGGCATGTGAGAGGTGTCAAGTCGCCAAAGATGTCCACCCAACAGCTTGCAGCTATATGGGCCATCTGTTGGCATCGCGTCCTAATGAAATCGTTGCCATCGACTACACTACCCTTGAGCCTGCACAGAATGGTGTCGAAAATGTCTTGGTAATGACAGATGTTTTTAGTAAATACACCATAGCTATTCCTACTCGGGATCAGCGTGCAACCACAGTGGCCAAGGTCCTTGTATCAGAATGGTTTTATAAATTTGGTGTCCCGTCTCGGTTACATTCCGACCAGGGCCGTAACTTTGAGAGCTCGCTCATACAGCAACTTTGCAGCTTGTATGGTATTGCGAAATCGCGCACCACACCCTACCATCCTGAGGGGAATGGTCAGTGTGAACGGTTCAACAGGACACTCCACAATCTGTTGCGTACACTGCCTGTCTCCCGAAAGAGGGACTGGACTTCATGTTTGCCTCAGGTCCTTTATTTCTATAATACCACTCCCCATCAGGCTACCGGAGAGTGTCCGTTTTTCCTGATGTTTGGCCAGGAACCTCGACTGCCACTCGACTTTTTATTGGGTAGAGTTGAGAACCCAGTTAATGGTTCTGTCCATGAATGGGTCCAGGAACACCAGGCTCGACTACAGGTGGCATTCGAAGGTGCAAGGGAGCGCTTGCAACACGCTGCAGGCCGCCGAAAGCGAGCCCATGACCAGCATGTCAAAGAGCTATTGCTCAGGGAAGGGCAGTTGGTATTTCTGCGTGATTTTAATGCACGAGGGCCTCACAAGATTCGGGATCGGTGGAGCTCCATGAAGTACAGAGTGTTGAGAGCACCTGCAGAAGGTGGCTCTGTATATACCATCGTGCCAGTGGACAACCCGACCAAGATCAGGCAAGTCCACCGCAAAATGCTGAAAGCTGCGGTTGGAGTGGACCCACCTGGATGTGCTCCCCCTCATGACCCACCACCTGTGGAGGAACCAGTTGCTGAGAATGATGACTCATTTGAGTACGATCTGCTGGTCCTCAGGCCACAGCCCCCAGTGGCCTCTGCAGTCAGGCATGACACCAGCTCAACTGCTGTGACCCAGGCCCGCCCCCAAAGGCCAGTTCTTCCATCTGACCCCGACCCCCAAGTCGGCGTCCCTTTGTCGGCACCACGTACTGGAGCACGGAACTTGGACGCTGCCCCTCCAGTCAGTTGTCCCGGTCCTAGTGACCTCGCCCCACGCCGGACCATGCGCTCAACTGCTGGTCACCACTCCAATGTCCATCATGTTCCACGGCCAACTGGACAGGTAGAGGCTGCGGGTCCCCCTGCACCAGTTTCCCATGCAGTGTCTGCTTTATTTAGACCCTGGTCCTAGCTCGTGTTCCTTGCTTTTTGTCCATCGTCGGGACGACGATGCAAGAAGCGGGGGTAGAATGTAGCAGTAGACACTCAATGAAGTGCGCATAGCAGCCGGTAGGGGGAACACTACATAAAGGTGGCAGGTCTCCCCGGTGCTCTCTCTCTGCACTCAATTGCATGCATGACTTCCGGTCCGAAGTGTTGTCTCGCGGCAGAGCGCTTGAGCTGCCGTGCCCCGCTATGAGCGTGCGCTACTCCCGTTGGCCTGCGTTGGTAAGTGTCCTCTTGGTCTGCACAATCTGATTAAATATTAGCGCTAACAATGTTTCGGTTGTAGGTACCGCATGTAGCTGTAGGCTCCTCCCCCTGTTATCGTCAGTGTGCCGCCAATCGAGTCAACAGGTATAGTGTGTTTTAATTCAGCATTGGGCCCATACGGTCATTTCAATAATAAACCTTTTTACCAATTTTATACATTCTGTTTTTAGATGAGGGACGGCTACTGAGCAACCTGAACGGCTGAACCCTGCTGCTTTGTTTTGTATTTCGTCTGCGGTTTCAATTACAGCGCCGTCCGCTGTTGTGTTTACAGCTTTGTTTGCTGTCCTTGTTTATAGCGCTGTTTGTTGCCCGTTACCTACAGCGTTGCAACAGATTTGGCGTTGTGTTACCACGGCCGGAAACCGTTACAGCCATTTTCACTGCCATAAGTGTGCCGCCTTGGCCATTGGGTTTGTTTTGCTTTGAATATAGTTTGTTTATTTGCTTTCTTTTCTGTTTTTGGGCAAAGGATATTTTGTTTGGATTGATTGTTTGCCCCGTTTTGGTTTCGCATTAGTTTTGTTTCATTGTGTTTGATTCTTGTCTGTTTTACTTTGCAGAGGTCTGTGGTGGAGGCGGTGTCCCTTTTCTTCCGGTGTGCTGTGCTTCCCTGGGATTTATGTTTGTGTGTGTGATTATCACTTACCCGGGTGATTTATATTATTTGGACCCTTCCCTTCGCTAGCCCCCCATTCACATCAGCCTCTGCCTTAACAGTTTATTGTGTGCTTATTCCATTGTATTAAGTAAATAAAATATATATTGTTAAAACTGTGAACCACGTCTCCTGCCATTAGAGTCAACTTACTTGCGTGTCTTAAATTAAATCTTTGGGTGAAAGTCCCAAGGTGGCGTTGTCTGCAACCTCCTGAACACGGGCTGTGCTTGGTGTGGTCCCTAACGTCACCTCGCCGCCGTGCTCTGAGGGTGATAAGGTGTTGTGCGCACCTTTTCCGCTCCAATGAGAAAACATAATTCCTTTATGGTGTGGGATTCAAAGTCTCTCCCTTGGTCGCTGTGGAGGCGGCTGGGGAAACCATAAGGCGCTATAAGGTTTTCCCACAGTGCCTTGGCAGTAGTCTTTGCCTTTTGGTCTCTGGTTGGTATCGCTATTGCGAATTTCGTGAAGTGATCTGTAATGACCAGGACGTTTCTTGTATCACGACTGTCAGGCTCTATTGACAGGAAGTCCATGCACACCAGTTCTAGCGGATAGGTAGTAAGTATGTTCTGCATAGGTGCTGCTTTTTGTGGGGTTGCTTTCCTCCTGTAGCACCTTTCACATGTTTGACATTTCTCTTCAATGGACTTTGCCATTTTAGGCCAATAAAATCTGGCACGTGCAAGGCTGAGGGCACGTTCAGCACCTAGATGGCCAACTTCTTCATGTATGCCCTTTAAAGCACGGTCTCTAAACTGCTGGGGAATGACAAGCTGGTGGATTTCCTGACCATGTTCAAGGCATTTCCTATATAGCACCCCATCTTTGAATAGAAGCTTGTTCCACTCTCTAAGAAGAAGTCTGACCTCAGGCGGCTCACAGCTCGAATGTTTGAAGTTTGGCTTATGTGCTGCTTCAAGAAAAGAAATGACCTTGTTGAGAATTGGATCTTCTCTCTGAGATCTGTACCAGTCTTCCTTTTTCCTGCCAGGTATGGTGTCTTGTCCAGGATTGGCGAAACAGTCTGGTATAACTGAGGCATCCAGGGCCAAGGATTCAGCCAGACAGGGAAACTCAGACTCATCCAGACTTGAATGTATACAGTGACGCTGACAGAGAGCAGAGACCACCTCGCTGGAAACCACTTCAGCTTCCTCATTCAAGATGCGTTTTTTGAAACCTTCGATTCTTTCTCGTTCTCTAAGAAAAGCATCATCCTCTTGTGGTGGACCATGAGGTCGTCTGGACAAACCGTCGGCGTCTGCGTTTGCAAGGCCTGCTCGATATTTTATGCTGAAGTTGTAAGTTGACAAAGCCGCTAACCAGCGGTGTCCTGCAGCATCCAATTTGGCAGAAGTGAGAACGTAAGTGAGCGGGTTATTGTCAGTAAGAACCATAAACTCTGAACCATAGAGATAGTCATTGAACTTCTCGCAGACTGCCCACTTCAATGCCAAGTATTCCAACTTGTGTGTTGGGTAGTTTTTTTCACTCTTGGATAGCCCACGGCTAGCATAAGCTATCACCTTAAGCTTCCCGACTTGTTCTTGATAAAGAGCAGCACCAAGACCCTCTCCGCTAGCATCGGTGTGCAATACATAGGAGAGCTTGGGGTCTGCGAATGCAAGGATTGGTGAGGATGTTAACCTCTCAATAAGGGTTTTAAAGGCAAGGTTGCATTCAGTGTTCCACTCATCAGCAAAAGGTACCCGAGAGTTCACAGGGCCCTTGGGACAGGGTCTTTTGTATATCTTTCCTCTTTTACGAGGATGATGGTATCCAGCTTTAAGAGCATTTAAGGGCTTGGCTATCTTGGAGTAACCTTCAACGAAGCGCCGGTAATAGCCTGCAAAGCCCAAAAACTTTTCAAGTTCTTCTCTGTTTGTAGGACAAGGCCAGGTTTTCAAAGCTGAGATCTTATCTGGATCAGTGTGAACACCCTGAGCATCCACAACATGGCCAAGATACTTCACTGAGGACTTGAAGAAGTGACACTTCTCAGGTGATAACTTGAGACCATAGTCTTTGAGGCGCTGCAACACTCTCATGAGCCGGGCCTCATGTTCTTCAAGAGTCTCAGAGAAGACTATAAGATCATCCAAGAACACAAGCACTTCGTTCATATGTAAGTCCCCAACGCACTTTTCCATCAGGCGTTGAAAAGTAGAGGGAGCATTTGTTATGCCTTGGGGCATTCTGTTGAACTCCCAGAAGCCTAGGGGACATATGAACGCAGTCTTGTACTTGTCTTCTTCTGCCATTTCGACCTGGTAGTAACCAGATTTTAGGTCCATCACAGAGAACCATTTTGCACCACTAAGCGCTGAGAATGTCTCCTCGATGTTAGGTAGAGCATAAGCATCTTTAATGGTACGTGTATTTAGTTTTCTGTAGTCAACACAGAGTCTTATCTTTCCATTCTTCTTCTTGACTAAGACAATCGGAGAAGCAAAAGGACTTTCAGATTCTCTGATTATACCAGCTTCAAAAAGCTCTCTCAAGTGTTGTTTGACAGCTTCTCTGTCACTTGGGTGTATAGGTCTGGGTCTTTCTTTGAAAGGGGTTTCGTCACTTAGTCTTATATGGTGCTTAACAGCATTAGTGTGACCATTAGACATTTCATCAGTAGCAAACACATCTATGATGGAGTTAAGCTTATCTGTGATTCGTGTTTTCCATTCATCTCCAATAAGTGGGTTCTCAAGGTCAAAATGTAGTTTCTCCTTGACTTTCTCAGTTGTAGGCTCACAACGAGGGGAAGAAGGTTGATCAGAGTTAAGCGGCATGACACAAGCTGCGGCAGAGATTACGCCGATAACATGCCTTGGCTGCAAGGTGACATTATGGTCTGTCATGTTTCTGATGAAGACAGGAATCTTTCTGGCAGCTTTGCAGGAAATGTTCAAAAGAGCACATTCAAGCATTAAACCACCCGGCAGTGAGGAAGACTCAGGCGGCTCAAGGACAAAAGAGGTGTCGGGATTTGTCTTGCCTACTCTTACATTCCCGAAGATCTGAACTCTCTGTTTGGGAGGGATGGAGACAGGGCTTTTCCCATGCAATATAACACGACAAGGTTTGCTTTCACTCCTGTTGCTGTGGCCTACATGCTGGAGGAGTAGTGCATAGTTGTCTGACCTCTTTAAGAACTTGGGTCCTTTGTGCTCTACAGCATGCTGGTATAGCTGTATTAAAACATTTGTGCCAACTAACACAGGTGTTTGACTGTTAAAGAGGCATTCAGGAACAATCAGGGCTAAGGCTCTTAACTCCTCTTTGGTTCCAGTGACAGTATCAGGAAAAGTAAGACTAACTTCAATATAGCCGAGGTAAGGTACAGTTTGCCCTCCAGCGCCTTCAATTTCAAGCAGACTCTGAATGGGTTGTATGGGCAAGGATGACAGATATGAGGCATGGAATGTTTCAGAGATGGTCGTGACCTGTGACCCTGTGTCTAAGATGGACTCACACTGTACACCTTCGATTAAGACTGTTGCAGCATAGCGCGGACCAATAAGACCATTAGGTAAGTTAGAGTTGGCTTTGCTGTCTGATCTTGGGAGTCTGGGTTTCTTACGCGAGTTATGTGTCATTATCATGGGACTCGTCAAATCTTTGTTATCAGCTCCTAGTTGTCCCACAGCAGGAGCTGCTAGAAGTTTAAAGCCTGCTGGGGAGCTTCCTGTTTTGATTGATATTTCTCACGCCTGACTCTGAGTTCAGAGTTCTTTTTGCGGACAAGAGCCGGGTTTGGTTCATTATCACAGTTAACCGCTATGTGACCGTCCTGGCCACATTTGAAGCAGAACCATGGCTTTGGATAGCTAGAAGCCTTTGCGACTGGGTGGGGGTTTACTGAGCTTGCAATAAGACAGTCATAGCTTTTGTCTCTAATGGGGCTGCTGTTGGTGTCAGTTTTTCTTGATTCCCATTTAGCTTCCTGTATCAGTGATGCTACTTGTATTCTTAGCTCAGCAACCTCTTTCTCTAACTTTTGTGTGTTGTCTGGTTTCTTTGGAATAGCAACATCTGAATCAGGATCATAGCTTGGCACGTCAAAGACTGAGTGCATGTGTGAAACAGCTTTTGCATTTCCTAAGTGTTTTTTCATTCTTTCGAGTTTTGCAGAGCGTCGATCTTCCTCTGCCCGGAGCAGAAGGAGCAACTCAGAAAAGGATGGTGGGCTACTCTTTTGATGCTCAAGCTGAAGACTTACAATCAAGCTTTGGTCCCAGCAACCTCTGCAGAACTGTCGAAGTAGATATTTGTTTGAATCTTTGGCGTTGACTCCCCCTCTCAGAATGGCCTTGGTGAGAGAAACATTAAGCCTGTTCAAGTACATGGAGGGTTTTTCTCCAGTGTTCTGATTGGAGCTCAAGAAGGAGGCAAAAAGCTCCTCGCCATCTTCTACCACTCCAAAAGCAGCTTCAAGCTGATCAAGATATGAACGGAGGGGTGAACCAGTGCCAAGGGGCTTAACAATGTCAGTAGCAGGGCTAAGTAGACTCTCCAATATCCTCCTTAGCTTTTGATTTTCAGAGACTGAGACGTCACCAAGGAGAAGCTCAACTTGTGTACGCCAGGCTTCATAATCGACTTCACCATTTGGTTTAGGAGACTTGCCGGAGAATGTCCGTATTCTGCTCTGACTGTAGCTGGGTGGCTGTGGCTCACTGCGCATTATGTGTTCAACCACTACTTTTTGAATGTGTGGAGGGTTAAACATGCTCTCATCAATGAGTGGAGGGTTAATGGATCTGATTGAGGGAGGGACGCCAGGTGAGATACTAGCTGGACGTCTCCCTGAATTTTCATGTTGATTGTTATCTTGGACTGGGTCGTCAGTCGTACACGTTGGGTTATGTGTAGAACCCATGGTTCCATACTGACTATCGTTAGTCTGGGGTTCAGTGAAAGGGTTAGGGCTTTGCTGCCCTGGGGGCAAATGTGCCTCATTTGTCTGGGCAGGACTTGTGTCAGACTGAAAGGATTGAAGCTCACCCTGAAGTAGGTTGAAAAAGCCTGCTTTACTGTGGCCATGCAAAGCTTGCAGTTCACTTAAGTATCTTTGTGCTAACTCCCTGCCGAGCTCATCCTGACATATTTCTCGAATGGTCCTCACATGCCATGTCACATTAGGATCTCTAGGGCTTGGTAAGTTACCAACAGTGGCAGGGTTTAGTCTTGAGATTGCTCTATCTGAAACATACTCTATTAAAGCTCTTCCTGCAGGTTGCTCTGGCTCGTCTGGGATTTTAACAGTCTTTGCAATGTCTCCATCAACTTTAAAGACGTCTGTGATTTCGTTTACTGTGTATGAGTCATCAATACCAGTTACATAGAGGCAATTTGGACCTCTAAGATCATATCTGTTACAAAGTTCCATTTTTTCTCTTTCCAATGTATTTTGTTTTTTCAATACTACAGTTTTGAACTAATTTTATCAGTCTTGGGTGACTAAGATATCTACTTTGGTTAAAGTAGTCTACAACGGTTTTCAAAAAGTTCTATGGCTCCTTTATGCTAAACTAATTAGACTCCTGGCTAGCTCGCCACATTTGTAGCACCTCGCTGATCATTACATGTGCTAGGGCTAGATTCTAGGTTCTAAGGAGCAGTGTGTGACTAAGTTAATAACGACACACCAAGACTGAGAGGTAAGTTTGAACTGTGGTTCATTTATGTAGCAAAAAAATGGTGAATCCATACATCATTCGAAATATAAACCATGAAAAATAGAATAAATCAAATATGTAAAAAAAGAAAAGTATTTCCCCTCTTTTGGTTCACTTTGGGTTGATTTACACCTATTTAGGTCAATAAAAATATTTCTAACGTTGCACCTTTAAGTTGCTATTTGAATTATTATTCGCTTTTTAGTTGACTCAATTTAACTATAGCCTAATTGTATCTAAGTGGTGCAATTTTGAGATTTTTGTACTATTTTCTATTTATTTTAAACACCAAATACCCAATAAACAAAAGAAATGCAAATACAATAAAATACAACTTAGCGCATCAAGTAGAAATAAAAGAAAGAAAAGAAAACTAGCATTATCTGGGATCAATACACTTCAATTTTGAACATAATATCTAATCAGTCCTTTTGTCAAATCCTTCACTTCAGTTGAAGCTCCACTGCATGTTGCAGACACTTTTGGAAAGTTAATTTGTCTTACCACACTCCTCAGTTATCCAAGAACAGGAGCGTGGTCCTGCAGCATGAGTGCTACAGCTCGCGATTGACGTCTTCTATGGGTAGCTCGCCATCTTGTTTTTTCTTCGGTTCTGTTCTTCCAAACGATCTCCTCCTCATAAAAATAACGTCCGAGTCCTCAAACGAATAACAACACAAAGTCCCGTGGCATAGAAAAAAAAAAAAATAACACAGAATCCTCCTAATAAAAAAACGGAGTTCTCAACCGAATAACAACAGTCCCGTGGCATAGAAAAAAGTATCACAGAATTCTCCAATAGAACGTTAAAATAAAGTAATCCAAAGTAATCCAAAAACAAAGGGAAAAAATGAGGCTCAATGCTCTTTAAAACCTTGCTTTGTTTTCGCTTTTCTCTATTCTCTTTTACCTCTTGTTATTCTCCTCTTATTACTAAGTTTTTCTGTCTGTCTGTCGCTAGTCTTTTTCGCATCAAACTGGTCCGTTCCGGTTTTTTCGCGCTCACTCACTCGCAAGTGACGCTACACCGTTCTGATTGGTTGTCTACGGTTGCACTCGCTAAAGGGCAATACACCAATTATATTATCACAAAGGTACAATATAATAACAATAAAGGTTTTTTACTTTATAGCCATGTTTATAGTTTTTAAATTGTAGTTGGCTTAATACAACATGCTATATTAGATACCCACTATACATTTATTACTGTGTTTAACCTTTTATTTGTTTAGGTCAGTTAACCTGGGTTACACTTTGACATTGTGTAAATTTTTTCCAACCATTCCTTGCATATATCAATATTGGAACCCGGTGCTCTATAAATACAGCTAACAATCACATTCTTCTTATTTTCCATGCAGAATTCAACAGTTAGACATTCTAATACATTTCCGATTGCAGTTGTCATTTCATTAACCACCTTGTAATTAAGGTTTCTGTCCACATACAGAGCCACACCTCCTCCAGTCTTGTTCTCTCTGTTTCTGTAGTACAGTTCATAGCCCTCTATTTCAAAATCCACACCCCTTTCAGGGTTGATCCAAGTTTCTGATATTGTAGATTGTGCTCCGTATATTCAAATGTTTTCAGTTCCAGTGTATCATAATCGGCAATCATTTGTGTTATAGGTACCGGTGTGATGTGTCCAGAGTATGTCATGATTAGTAGCCTACCTCAGACATCGAATCTGTCAAGATCACCAATGTCATTAATGACCATGACTTTTCCGTCTTCTGCAGTCGTCGTACCATTCAGCTTTATGAACACTTTACAGCTAGCAGTCCATGTAGACTGAATCTTGCTTTGCTTCCTCAGGATGCGTGCGCGCCTGGCGATCTCACCATTCCTCCTGGTGAGGTGTTCAGTTTTTCTTTTTTAATAAATTTGCAAAAATTTCTACATTTCTGTTTTTTTCTGTCAAGATGGGTTGCTGAGTGTACATTAATGCGAAAAAAAATGAACTTTTTCGATTTTAGCAAATGGCTGCAATGAAACAAAGGGTGAAAAATGTAAAGGGGTCTGAATACTTTCCGTACCCACTGTATGTGTCATGAATAGACTGTTGGCTGCTGCCTCTTTTTTTCCTAGGTGCTTTTGTGAAATGCGTGATAGTTGAAGGGCCAGGTCAATGTTGGACAGATGGCGTATGACTGGGAAAAAGTGGTGTGGTAAAACTTTCCCTGGAGGTGCACTCCCAAATATTTCATCCATTAGCTGCAAAAGGACACAAAGGATTCCATTCAAAATCGGATGTAAAAAGTGGTTATGTCTGCTGAGATCATTTCCTTCCTTTCTTCACCAGTGTTACTATACAGCGGAAATGGAAGATTGATACCCTTCAGAGAGTCTTATTAACATTTAAGATGTGTACACAGTGGAAGCACTTACCAAGTAGTATTCCCAGGTGATGTTTCCTTCTCCTTTTGTTGAGATCTTTCTTTTGCCCTTTTGTAAGTAGTAGCATTTTTCCTAGTTTTTTCCCCCAAAAAAAAATATTTGTGAATTTGTATCCTTCGGCTTTGAAGTCAATTTTGTTGTTAGTCTATCAGCA
This sequence comes from Anoplopoma fimbria, assembly GCF_027596085.1. Taxonomy (NCBI): domain Eukaryota; kingdom Metazoa; phylum Chordata; class Actinopteri; order Perciformes; family Anoplopomatidae; genus Anoplopoma; species Anoplopoma fimbria. The sequence goes on along the minus strand of NW_026554382.1, from coordinate 8,359 downwards.
GTTTAGCTGCTTACTTTTAAATGAATGGCACCTTTATCATCTCTGAAGGTAATTATTGCTTTATCCATTGTTGCAGGTCAAACTGAGGTTCTGCAGGTGCCTTTATATACCCAATTGCTTGACAAGAAATCACCACACACCTGCTTGAAATGGAGCAGACCTATTGTGAGGGAACCCATTACAATTTACAACAGATTGTGCCCATCACAGTGATTACTGTTGTGTGTTGCTGATTTTCCAGATGATGTCGTTGAAGAATGTTTTTCTTATGCTTCACTGTAATTGTACAATAAATAACTAAAACATTTAACAAAACTAATCTTATTTGGCATATCAGATATGGTTTGTGATATCTAATAATTAATCTCACAAATGTTAGGTATGTTCAATATGTTGAGGTCACACAAAGGACACTTCCACGTTGTCACACATTTTCGAAGACAATAAACCTACTTTTCACACTGTTCTAAGTTTGGATATCTTTTGATTTATTGAACTGTGTCATTATTATAATTGAGGATATAAGATTGGGCATATTTTAGTTCTTGGATGTCATATTTAAACATTTATATAAATAAATATACTTGAAGGTAGTGTAATTTCTAAATCATACAACCATAAATTTTAGAAATTGAAAAACTGACCCAACAGTCCAAACATCAGTTACATAAATAGGCTACAAACTGAGGAAAAGCAACACCGCAAGTTTCCATCAGTGACAATTGTGCGATCCTTTTTAAAAGGTTTTCTGATGCCTCACAATCGTTAATCTCTTGACTGAAAACATGTTGACATCAAGTTGGAATTGGGCTTTCTCAATAAATATCTGTATTTACAGATGGTAAATAAATAACCTTATATATTATTATTATCATTATTAGCCACATCATTGCACAACGTGCGACCACTAGCCAACAATCTAGCGTCAAATCTTACAATTACACAGAAAATAAGAATTTTCTACAAAACGTGGCATTTGTTGTCAAAACTAAGAGCCAATCCGCTCATTCATCGGGAAAGAGCAAGGCGTTTCCCATCATGCAGTGGGTCATGCAGTCGGTGGAGAGCAACTGCGGTGCCTGGCTCTAAAAACTGCGGTTGCCTCGCTCTCGTGAGGTTATCGTTGCTCACGTGTTCATGACGTCAGAGCAAGTCGGGATCAAGTCAGACACAAATCTAACCGGCATGTGTTGTGTGGCGACCGCTGGACTGGCTCATCTGAAACGAACATATTGACTCTGTGTTGTTTGATATTGCCTCCTTGTCACTTTCACCTGCTGACAATCAACTTTATAAAACCATTTACACCAGCCAGTGAAATAAAGAAGGAGGCCAAATGCATGGAAAACCTGCCCAATCTGGTCACAGTTTGCTGGCTGAAACTAATTATGGTGAAATTGAATTTCACTGAATTAAACACATCCCGGCGTAGCACCCTGTATTCATTCCTCGCTTAACGTTCACTCTTTGTTGAAGTTTCACAATCAAAACTTCTGTCTTCCATCTTACCACATGATGTACTGTGTGTAGATGCACTGAACCTAAAACGTGCATTAGGAAAACTATCCTACTGTGAGGAAGCAACAGATATGAGAAAACGTTCCTTCCTTCCTTCAGTGGCTCACTTTCAATCCTTGTCATCGAGGTGGGGATTAACATTAAGCGGATCTGGAAGAGCCGTAGCCCCCCACATATCTTAACAGCAGGGAGTGTTGTACTGTGGAAATGTGAGCTTGGTCTCAGCTTGATCTGGAAAACTTCTTTGTGGCCTATGGACTTTATATTCAGTGGGAGACCTGTGGAAGGGCTGAAAGACCTTTTTTTTCATATGCTAAGTAATTTATGCATTTTGAAGTTTGTAGATGCCCTTTACAATATGTTGTGACCCTTTAATGTTCCGATCTGAGCCTCCATCAACTATATTTGAAAGTTTGGAGGAAATCGTGCGTTACATTTCCAGATTTAAAAGGTGGGCAGCTTTGTTATTTTTCATATAAATCCCTACCGTTTTTGCTTTATTGTCCTGAAATCTAACCTCTTCGTGTCCACAGCTTATTCCACCTTGCTGACTCTCCTCTTCATTTCCATTTTATTAATTGCAGTAATCCACTGATTTTCCAAAACAACGCAGTCATCCAACCTTAATCCTGTGGGCCAGTCCATTAGGGTATTACAGCAACTTGCCTGGACTATTTGCTCACCAAGGCTGTGTTCACTCTTCCCTAAATTGTTGCTTTCCACTCAGGTGAAGTGCATTAGAATATTGCACCAACAAATCCAGGTAGGGGGCTGAAATGAAGAGCCAGAAATGAGTGAGTCGAGAGGTTGGATTGGGACGAATATGATAAGTGAGGTGAGATTTGTGAATTTGTATCTACTGGACTCCCAGTAGACGCCAACGTCCGTCTCTTAACTTATCCATCCATGTCTTTAAAAAAGGCATTTTAAACATTAACATAAGAGTAGAAGAAGTCATATTTGGATTGGGTCAATATTTGGTTAGTAAATTAAGTTATAAGAAATTGGTCATTAAACTAATGTGACGGCGTACTTAATATGCTTAGGGGTACACAGGCAGTAACAACTATTTGAGAAAAACCTTTGACAAAAGTTGAAACTAAATGAATGCCCGCTGGAACACTCAAGGAGTACAATAAGTAACATTTATTGATAACACATTGATTAACAGAAATAACCCAATTTAAATGGAAGCAATGACATCAGGGTCTCTAAGGCCAAAATAATAAACAAAACCCCCACACTATCTAGAAAATAAGAAATTGAACGTTCCTACAGTAACAAACAGAAACACAATACTGAGCTCCCTAGCTGATTAGAAAACAGGAGAAAACCAAAATGACAACATAACTGGAAGAGAACCCCTACACAGCTTCCCCAAAATTACCCAGACCGGTTACTAACAAACCTCCCCACCAACTAACCAGCCCAAAACAGAGGGTAACCATATAAACAAAGGTTCCACAGTATGAATGCTCATAACAGCTGCAAACAACCAGCTCACAGGCCAAAAGCAAAAGAGAAGGCAGAAGCACTGGATCCAGAGGTTGATATGCAGCTCCACTGCCGGCCTGATGACCCTCAGGTGTGGGTGCTTCAGGCACTGAAAGGGGGCGGGGCAGACCTTAAACACAGAGAGACAGCTCTCCTCCAAAAAGAGGCCAGAGATGGTCATTGGGCGTAACACTCCCTCCCATAAAACAATGCATAACTTTTAAAGTTATGTAACATACTTTTAAAACTAAGATGATACATATCATGTGAAATTTACAATCTCGATAAAGTATCATTAATAATGTCAACACCCTTCTTGTGTCTGATCAAGATTATAGTTTTGAACCAGCAATTTCCCAGCGCATCAGTCCTTGGTTCAGGTTGCTACTCGTTTGGATCCTGGACACTTTCCATGTCACAGGCAAAGGTGACATAATCACTGTGGGAGTGGTTAGGTCCTGTTGAGGAAGTGTAGACTCCAGAAGATCAACGGGGGCAGCTTGTCTTCTGGAAAAACAGCTGCAAGCATGGAGTCAGCCAGGTTGGCTTCCTCTTCATGTTTACGTGCCTGGGATCTGGTTAGGACACAGAAAACACATCAGGGTGACTTTTCAACACTTCATCCTTATCTGGACAAGTAACAGGGATATCCAACACTTCAGAACTAGGCAGTACCTTATCCCCAACTAAATTATTTCCCATAATGAATTCAACCCCTTGTATAGGAAATGAGTAGCGCGCAGCAATATCAAAGAACCCAGAAATTAACTTTGACTGGACATGCACACGATGAAGTGGTTTTGGTCCCTGTTATGTAGATCCAGTAAAGATTACGTTGACTACAACTCCTGGTCTAGACATCCTTATTACGTTATAATTATGAAGTAATACACAACAATTGGCGACGAGAATCGTGTTGTATCCCATGCGGTGCAATGCTCCATAAGACAGATTGAATGTGTCTTTGATGGCCGTCAGGATCACGTTGTTTACCCACCCGCATGACGGCGGCGTTAATGGAAACGCTACGGAGTATCCTACGGAAGAAGTGACCGGATAAAAGTTTCACAGTGAGTGAAGAGAAACGAAACAAGTGAAAATGAATATTGGACGGATGGATTGTTTTGACAGTACTGTAGAAGATTGGTCTGCTTATGTGGAAAGACTTGAACAATACTGTGTGGCAAATGACGTGGAGGAGGAGAAGAAGGTTGCGGTGCTTTTGAGTCTGATGGGAGCTAAGACATACAATTTGCTACGCAACCTCACAATACCGGATAAGCCGTCTGAGAAAACGTTCCAACAGAATGTGGATTTGCTAAAATGCCACTTGAATCCGAAGCCACTAGTCATAGCCGAACGTTTCCGATTCCATAAGAGAGATCAGTTGAAGACGGAGTCTATAGCTGAATATATGGCGGAGCTGCGGAGATTGGCTGAACATTGTGACTTCGGGGCGGGACTTTTGGATGCACTCAGAGACAGGCTCGTATGCGGATTGGACAATGAGAATACACAGAAAAGACTTTTGACGAAGAGAGATCTAACACTGGATATGGCATATGACATCGCCGTTTCAATGGAAACTGTTGCAAAAGACGCAATTCAATTGCAAACGAAAAATATGGGAGAATGCTCTGTGAATAAATTTCACACTAAACCAAAGGACAGAACACAGTCATGTTTTCGGTGTGGGAAAATTCACATGACCCAACTGAGTGCTGGTTCAAAGATAAAGACTGTAGACAGTGCAACAAACCTGGACACATACAGAAAATGTGCAGGTCGAAGCAAAGTGATAACAAATCATACCAAAGGAAAATAGGAAAGAGGGACAGAAATGTACATCAGGTCAGTGAAACTGATTCAAGCGATTCAAATGCCGATTTGTCATGTCTGAAAATTCATTCTCTTAAAGAGACAGATCGTAACATCATATGGGTGACACCTGAGGTAGAGGGAGTGAAATTAAAGATGGAGTTGGATACAGGATCTGCCCTCTCAATCATCTCCCACAAAGATTATGTGAGTACATTTCCAAAGGTGAAACTGAAACCAACCTCAGTAATGCTGAAAACATACACAGGGGAGAAAATCTCTCCTATGGGAAAATTGAAAGTTAAAGTGAAACATGGGAAGGACAAGCAAAAGTTGGAGTTGTATGTGCTGCAGAGTGAGGGTGTACCTTTATTTGGACGTGAATGGATGAGAAGCATTCATCTCAACTGGCAGTCAATAAAGGCAATACAGATCACCTCAAAGCAAAACAGAAACACTACGGATGAAAGACTAAAACGGATACTGACACAGTCTGCACAGGTTTTCCAAGATGGAATAGGCACCCTGAAGCACCTGAAAGCACAGGTTGTTCTCGAAGAAAATGCAACACCAAAATTCCACAAGGCTCGTCCTGTGCCCTACGCCATTCGCCCAAAGGTGGAGGCGGAACTACAACACTTGGAGGATCAAGGTATTCTTTCCAAAGTCGACTGGTGTGAATGGGCAACACCAATTGTGCCCGTGGTCAAAAAGACTGGTGCTGTACGAATCTGCGGGGACTTCAAGGTCACAGTGAATCCTGTCCTGCATGCAGACCAGTATCCCCTCCCACGCATTGATGATATATTTGCGTCCCTGGCAGGTGGAGAGCGTTTCTCAAAGATAGACCTTGCTCAGGCATACTTACAGATGGAAATGGAGGAGTCTTCACGAAAGTATCTGACGATAAATACCACAAAAGGCCTTTACCAATACAACAGATTGGTCTTTGGTATATCTAGTGCCCCAGCGATATGGCAACGCGCCATGGACCAAGTACTCCAAGGGATATCGGGAACCCAATGCTATCTGGATGACATCATTGTCACTGGAGTTGATGATGAGACACACTTGACAAACCTACAAAGAGTTCTGTCGAGATTGGAGGAGTATGGATTGAGGGCCAACAAGGACAAATGTGAGTTCTTCAAAGACTCAATTGAGTATTGTGGTCACATCATTGACAGACATGGACTCCACAAATCTCAGGACAAAATCGATGCTGTTCTGAGAGCACCAAAGCCGGAGAATGTGAGCCAGATGCGCTCATTCTTGGGCCTCATCAATTACTACCACAAATTTCTGCCAAACCTCTCCACGGTGTTGCACCCTCTACACGGTTTGCTACAATTGGGCAAGAAATGGAAGTGGTCCAAAGACTGTGAACGAGCGTTTAAGACTGCTAAACAGCTCATCACATCGGAGGAGGTCTTGACACACTTTGACCCCAGTCTCCCTCTGCGCCTTGCCTGCGATGCTTCCCCGTATGGTATCGGCGCTGTGCTCTCACACAGAATGCCTGATGGGACGGAGCGGCCCATCGCTTTTGCGTCAAGATCTCTAAACGCTGCAGAATGCAACTATGCCCAAATTGACAGAGAAGGCTTGAGTTTAGTATGGGGGTGAAGAAGTTTAACCAATATCTATACGGAAAGCATTTCACATTGATCACGGACCATCAACCCCTTGTGTCGATATTTAACCCTCGAAAGTGTGTTCCAGCAATGGCAGCGGCACGCTTGCAACGATGGGCTCTGTTTCTAGGTGCTCACACCTACACCATTGAATTTAAAGGGACAAGACAGCACGGAAACGCGGATGGACTCTCACGCCTCCCACACGAGCCACACCCGGTGGGGAACATGACTGATCCAGCTGACGCGTTCCACTTGACCCAACTGGAGTCACTTCCGGTCACAAGAGCTCAGATACAAAAGGAAACCAACAGAGATCCCTCAGTATCCAAGGTATATGAGTTGGTGTTGAATGGATGGCCAACTCATGGTTACCCCCTGCTACCTGAGTACTCCACCCGTCGTGACCAGCTATCAGTGTGTCAAGGCTGTGTCATGTGGGGCTCACGTGTCATTGTACCACCCAAGCTGCGTTCAAGAGTGCTGGAGTCACTGCACGAAGGGCATCTCGGTGTAGTAAAGATGAAAAGCCTTGCTAGAAGCTACGTCTGGTGGCCTGGCATAGACAGCCAAATTGAAAACCTCGCTAAGACCTGCAGTGGGTGCCAGCAGATACAGCGCCAGCCCCAGACAGCACCCCTCCACTCATGGGAGTGGCCCACTACTCCATGGCAACGTATTCACATTGACTATGCAGGACCCTTTATGGATCGGATGTTCCTCATTGTGGTGGATGCCCACTCAAAGTGGCCCGAAGTATTCACAGTGAAACAGGCCACATCTGCTCAAACTGTGGACATGCTGCGAACACTCTTCTCACGCACAGGTTTGCCTCAACAACTGGTGAGTGACAATGCAAGCATATTCACTGGGGAGGAGTTCCAGAAGTTCATCAGGAAGAATGGTGTCAAGCACATTACCTCAGCTCCTCACCATCCTGCAACAAATGGATTAGCGGAGCGTTTTGTACAGTCTTTCAAACAGTCGATGAAAGCAAGTGGGAAGGAGGGAACGTTGTTACCACAAAAAGTGGCAAACTTCCTGCTGGCTTATCGAAACACAGCACACGCTACAACGGGACAGACACCAGCGATGCTGTTCATGGGCAGGAACCTGAGATCGCGTTTGGATTTGCTAAAGCCAGACATTCGCAAACATGTACTGGAAAAGCAGTGTACAAGTGGACAAACACGAAAACAACTGAGAACCTTCAGTGTGGGACACCAAGTGCTTGCCAGAGACTATAGAGGTAAAAACCAGAAATGGCAGCTGGGGAGATTCTGTCACAGACCGGACCACTGACGTACACCGTGCGTGTAGGGCCTGACATGGTCTGGCGCAGGCATGTTGACCAGCTACTGGAGGCAACGGCTCGCAGTACCACGGCTAAGGATTCAATAACACGTGAAGACTCGGAGGAGGCTGCTTCAACAGCACCAGAGGACTTTGATGATGACATTGAATCCACAGGGGCTGCTGAACGCCAACCAAGTTCGACTGGTTCTCCACCCAGGCGTTACCCTGAGAGAAATCGCAGAGCACCTCAGAGACTTGATTTGTAGTCATGACTGACTACCACCCCTTTGTTGTTGTTGTAATCAAGTGATGTTTGTTTGAAGATTGATTAAGTGTCTTATTTCTGTTATAACTATAGTTATCTAAGACAGTACTTACCTTCTGATGTTTACAGGTTACGTCGAAGCTGGAAGGGAGGAATTGTTATGTATGTGGTATACCCACATAATGAAGGAACTACTTTTTGTTGTATGCGTTGCCTGTTCTATGTGTGCGCATTGATTTTTGGTCCCTGTTATGTAGATCCAGTAAAGATTACGTTGACTACAACTCCTGGTCTAGACATCCTTATTACGTTATAATTATGAAGTAATACACAA
>NW_026554381.1:0-4077 GCF_027596085.1 Anoplopoma fimbria | reverse complement strand
ATAAGATAAGATAAGATAAGATAAGATAATCCTTTATTAGTCCCGCAGCGGGGAAATTTGCAGGCTTACAGCAGCATAGAGTTAAAGTGCACACAAGAGACATAGTAAAGAAAGACAAGATAAAAAATAAAAATGAAAATAAAAATAAAAATAAAATAAAACAAGTATTATAAATAAGCAATAAAAACAGTAGAAAAACACAATAACTGAAATATAATATTTACAGACAGGAAAAAAAAACTATTTAACATTTTAACCATTATTGCACAGGTTATTATTGTCATTATTGTCATGTGGTCTGCTGGGAGCAGAGCTGGTTGTGCAGCCTGACAGCAGCAGGAAGGAAGGACCTGCGGTACCTCTCCTTCACACACCGGGGTGAAGCAGCCGGTGGCTGAAGGAGCTGCACAGAGCTGCCAGGGTGTCCTGCATGGGGTGGGAGGTATTGTTCATCAGGGATGACAGCTTGGCCATCACCCTCCTGTCTCCCACCACCTCCACCGTATCCAGTGGACACCCCAGCACACTGCTGGCCTTCCTGACAAGCTTGTTCAGTCTCTTCTTGTCGGCTGCTGAGATGCTGCTGCTCCAGCAGACCACTGCATAAAAGATGGCTGATGCCACCACGGAGTTGAAAAAGGTCTTCAGGAGTGCTCCCTGCACTCCAAAAGACCTCAGTCTCCTCAGCAGATAGAGTCTGCTCTGACCCTTTTTATAAAGTGCATTTGTGTGATTTGTCCAGTCCAGTTTATTGTTCAAGTGAACACCCAGGTACTTATAAGATTGCACAATCTCAATGTCCTGTCCCTGGATGTTCACTGGTTCCGGAGGACAGTGTTTTCCCGCGGAAGTCCACCACCAGCTCTTTGGTTTTACCAGAGTTGATCTGGAGGCGGTTCCGCCGGCACCATCCTATGAAGTCCTGGTTCAGTTCTCTGTATTCCCTCTCATCGCCTGCGGAGATGAGGCCGACGATTGCAGAGTCGTCAGAGAACTTTTGCAGGTGGCAGGTAGCAGAGTTATGTGTGAAGTCTGATGTGTAGATGGAGAAGAGGAATGGAGCCAGAACGGTTCCTTGTGGGGCCCCGTGCTGCAGGACACTCCGATCTGACTCACACTTCTTTTATCTCACATACTGTGACGGTTGGTGAGGTAGTCCAGTATCCATGCAGTGAGGTGGTGGTCCACCCCGGTCTGCTCCAGCTTGTCCCCTGTAGCTGGAAGGCTGGATGGTGCTGAAGGCACTGGAGAAGTCGAAGAACATGACTCTCACAGTGCTTCCAGCCTTTTCCAGGGTGAGAAAGGCATCTTTGTAGCAGGTAGATGACAGCGCCATCCACCCCGATGCCAGGCTGATAGGCGAACTGAAGAGGGTCCAAAGATGAGGCTGGCCAGGGGCGGAGAGGCACAAGGACCAGCCGCTCCAGGGTCTTCATCAGGTGGGATGTTAGAGCCACCGGCCTGAAGCTGCTGAAGTCCTTGGCCCCCGGGGTCTTGGGACTGGTACCACGCAGGACGTCTTCCATAGCTGTGGTACCCTCCCCAGCCTCAAGCTCAAGTTGAAGATGTGCTCCACTATCCTGCACAGCTGGTCTGCACAGGATCCGAGGAGCAGGCTGATGCCGTCCGGACCCGTGGCTTTTCTCACCTTTATTCTCCTCAGTTCTTTTCTCACCTGGTTGATAGAGAGGGACAAGTTGGGGGATGGGGGCTGTGTGCTGTCGGTTGTTGGAGTGGGGGTGGGGTGGGGTGTTGGAGGTGTGCAGTGTTTGAGGAGTGTGGAGGAGACCGAGTGTTGTGGAAAAGGGGGTGGAGGAGGAGGAAGAAGAGGGGGGGTAATCCACAGGGGAATGAGCAGAATGAAACCACCAACACAAGAAATGATCTTATTAGAACTGCAATGCTCTCAGATGGAGCTCCTATATTATAATAATAACAATAATAATAATAATAACAACAACATAAGAGGATATATGCTGCTGTGGACCATGAAGCTCCTGCTGTCCAGCTGCTTCTCTGATGTCCACATGTGGTCCACACAGCTGAGGAGACGAGGACAGATGTGCAACATCACCATCAACCTACTAAGTTACTGTTGTTATCTTATATTTGATCACTATTACCCTCTATATGCTCCACTGTTTTTCTCACATTTCAACAACTTTGCCTTGAGTGGGGATCGATCCGGCGACCTTGTGCTCGGCAGCAGAGAAGACTGAACGGTAGCCTCGGAGTGTGTGACACTTACATTCATAGTTTCTAAGGTTAGATCTATAATACCAGAGAGGAGAACACAGTTACATGACAGTATGTTCTCTAAATGTACTTTCTCTCATGAAAACCAGATCAATGAAATATATTAGTCTAGTATTTATTATTTACTTCACTTACTCTCTGCAGGTTACACTACAGCTCTACTGGACTGTTGACATATATGTATATACACGAAACAGCTCATTTCACTATCTCTACATTAATAACAGTGACAGTTATATATATATACACATATATACTGTATATATATATATATACAGTATATGTGTATATATATGTGTATATATACAGTATAAACACACAGACAGCTGAACTAAACGGGTAACATCAGCTGTTTAACACAAAGCAGAGATGAACACAGTGACGTCATAACTTCAGATATTAAATTATAGTTTTTACAGAGTAACAACTCTAAAGCTCCGGCTGTATTATTGTACTTACGACGTCATAAGTGTCAGTCCGAGTTCACACTGAGTCCTAGCGAGGATCCAACATGGCGGCTCCAGAGTTAGAAATTGAGACAATCGAGGCATCTGATTGGACGGGCAGAAGCAGTGATAGCCTGATTGGCTCAGACATTGAGACAGAAATTGGCACAATTGGCACATTGGCACAGAGAAGAATGAGCTTCCCTGAGGCGACCGTTCATTCTTCTGTGGGAGGAGGAGGAGAGAGAGGAGAGGAGGTGGGGGCATCTAGAGCACAAGGTCGCTGTCTGATCCCCACCACGCAAAGATAGGAAGGTTGTTACAATGACAAACAGTGATCGGCACCGAGTACCAGAGGGTGAATAGTGACGGTACAGATAACCATATAAGATATCTCCCCCACAGAAGAAGATCCAGCCTCTCTTCACTGCCTGCTGGTCTTCTGTGTGGTTCTGTGCCTCAGGGTTCCAGTGTCCTCCAACTGTAGCAGACAATCTACATGGCAGAACATGTCCTTCCAACATTTACAGCAGACATCACATGTCCTCCAATATGTACATAGGAGAATACATGTCCTCCAACATGTACAGCAGAGAAGAAGTCCTCCAATACGCAGAGAACACATGTCTCTCATCTACATGTTAGAACATGTCCCCAACAGCAAGGAGAACACAGTCCTCCAACAGTACAGCAGAGAACACATGTCCTCCAACATGTACAGCAGAGAACACATGTCCTCAGAGCTCCAACATGTACAGCAGAGAACACATGTCCTCCAACATGTACAGCAGAGAGCATGTCCTCCAACATGTACAGCAGAGAACACATGTCCTCCAACATGTACAGCAGAGAACACGTGTCCTCCAGGCTGTGCTCTCTGCCAGCCTCCAACATCTGGACCACACACACATCAAGAACATTCTTGGAATAAACAAACCAGATGACTGATTTTCTGAGGAAAAGTAAATGATTAGAGAACTAAATGAAAAGGCAGAGAATTGCTTCTGGGAGAGGATCCATCTGTCAATAAATATAAATATATACAGTCTGTCAATAAATATGAATAAATATAAATATATACAGTCTGTCAATAAATATAAATATATACAGTCTGTCAATAAATATAAATATGTACAGTCTGTCAATAAATATGAATATATAAATATATACAGTCTGTCAATAAATATAAATATATACAGTCTGTCAATAAATATAAATATGTACAGTCTGTCAATAAATATAAATATGTACAGTCTGTCAATAAATATAAATATGTACAGTCTGTCAATAAATATAAATATATACAGTCTGTCAATAAATATAAATATAAGTCATAAATATAAATATACAGTCTGTCAATAAATATAAATATGTA
>NW_026554380.1:0-1430 GCF_027596085.1 Anoplopoma fimbria | reverse complement strand
AATCCCATTTGAAACTGCTGGCTAAGGCTAAACGTAAATACCGTACGATTGTTATTCACGTCTGGCGTGTAATGACACCCGATTACGTCGCTCGGAGGTCACTAAATTGAACGTGGAATCGGTGTGTTCGTACGCAAAGACGATGTCGGACTCCGTAGTATTCTCTGGCCCTCTCCCCAGTGGCGTGCACAGGGGGCAGGGGGCGGTCGCCCCCTTGTGGCCCAATTGTTGAAAAACACGTGCTAAAGTGCCCTCTCAGGAGCCAAAACGCGGGCCCCTTGGGAGCCAAAACGCGTGCTAAACTGCCCTCAAGTGTCCTTTCGGGAACCAAAACGTGTGCTAAACTGCCCCCTTTGAAGCCAAAACGCGTGCTAGAGTGCCCTCAAGTGCCCTCTCAGGAGCCAAAACGCGTGCTAAACTGCCCTCAAGTGCTCTCTCGGGCACCAAAACACGTGCTCTCTTGGGAGCCAAAACGCGTGCTAAGTTCCCTCAAGTGTCCCTTTGGAAACCAAAACGCGTGCTAAACTGCCCTCCAGTGCCCTCTCGGGTGCCAAAACGCGTGCTAAACTGCCCTCCAGAGTGACCTGACCCTGCCATCACAGAAACTATCGGGCATTATCTTATTATGCTGCTATTAGTCTGTCTACACGGTGCCACCATTCCAGTGACAACAGCTTCAGTAGAGCGGTCATTCTCAAAACCATTAAAACTGTGCTGAGAAACCGATGTGGGGAGAAAAGGCTCTCTGTCCTCTCCATTGAAGGAGACATTTCCATTGACCAGAACAAGGTCATTGACATTTACAAACAGATGGCCAAACGAAGAATTTTACTATAGTTCCACTTGGCACAAAGACTCATCATAGTTTGTTTCTTTTGAGTTGTCAAATAAATAGTTTAAGTAAATAGTTTAAATGTGTATTGTTCCTTGTGTGATTTTATCACAGAGCCCCTCTTGGGTGAAGAAAATACATTAAAATACTATGACACATTACTGTTGCAATGACTTTTATGTTGGGCCCTTTGTTGATCTATAGTTGAGCCAGAACTATATCTCACAGAACCAGTTTGGATTATCTGGTGCTAATATGGTGTTAAAATGCACTAGAATACAGGAAATGGCATCTACTTAATTGAAAATGTTCTGGGGAAGACTCCCAGACCCCAAGGAGTTTATTTCCTTCATACATCCATGTCGCTGTGTGTTCTTCACAGTCCAACGTTGCAATCCACACAGTTCTCTTGAATGCTGATCCTAACAGCAAACTAATCTGAGTAGTCTGTCTAGTTAGTCTGTTTTAAGGCTATATAATGTGTCATTTGTATAACATATAAAACGTGTCTAAAGTGCCCTCTTCAGTGGTGAGAACGCGCTATATGTGCCCTTTTTTTCTCTTTCCGCCCCTGCCCTTCAAAAAGTCTGTGCACGCC